>NW_026062157.1:0-300000 GCF_023897955.1 Schistocerca gregaria | reverse complement strand
GACCAACATTTACATGTATACGACTCATCTCGAAACGCTCACACCCCTGAGGATTTGTGTTTTCGTTCTACACAGCCGCTGCCCCTTGCTCTTTCCCACCCATTCGTTACATTCAACCTCTGACGAGACCGACCAAATATAGACTGTGAAACAAGACCACACACTTTGTGCATTCGGAATCGAAGGCAGGGCGTCCCTCGCCGCATTTGCTACGGTTGCCATTTGCTACTTCTGCAGAAGCGGCGGCGGCGGCGACGACGACGACGACGACGACGACGACGACGACGACGACGAATATCGCGAAAGGCTCTGAGATATGTGAGAAATACATCTATAAAATGTAATTCAGACTGCCTCGTCCCACCTTATGCTGTACCGCTTTGGCAAATGCTTTATCTGCGCCATTCGCCTTAATCGCATCTGAGAGTGATTCTTAAAAAAACGCCTGTCGCTAATTGTTCGTCATCACAGGTACTGTTTGCTATACGGCCACGACGCGCAACTGATTTCCAAAATTCATCTTTCTCCTGTGAGGATGGAACTTACGACCCCTGGTTTATTAGAGCAGTGCTCTACCACTGAGCTAAAGAGGCGCGGCCTAGCGGTACTCTTGGGTACTTCGTCCTTACGGTCGTCTGCATCATCCGACTTCAGCTGACAACACTTCATATTACCAGCTAATATTTGCAGCTATGGCGACAAATTACTGCTTGACTACACATCTGACACGTAACCGATGTGCTCTCCAAACAACAACACTTGCATTTCAGAACATGTCTTTCACACATGTCTACAAAATCACCTTCACCTTCAAATACAGCTTCCTTGCGACTGACAGAGACGTAGGCAAAGTTTGAAGTTGCTATTTCCATTAAATCTCGTTAATCAGAAAAACGGTAATTTACACTTGCAGCGGAACAAATTTCCGTTCCGCCCAGCGTCTGGCTCGAACCCACGACCCTGGGATTAAGAGTCTGACGCTCTACCGACTGAGCTAGCCGGCTACCTCGGTGAATACCTGCCGGGTAGCACGTCACACAGTACTCGTTTGGGTTGGGTGGTCCCATACAGAATCTCTCCATGATGCCTAATGTTCTCCTAACGTCACACTCGTCACGTACTTCACTTTTATGTCATAATCATTTCTGAGAGGTAAAGAAATTGCATGACAACATGCAGAGCTAGTGGCGTCAAAATTAACGCACATACTTTATGTGACTCAAAAGCCGAACGAGTTACTTTCCGACGTTGTTTTAGATGTGCAAGTGATAGTCAAAACTCGCTGTGTCGGCACTCTGCCGACCATTTCGCTAGTTAACACCGGTCTTGTTGTGTGTGTTTCAAGCTCAAGAGCATCTCCAAGCAAAAAATGGTCAACAGCAACATTCAGACGGTTTCGTACTGCTCAATTGCTACATTAAAACGTTATGTTTCTTTTTCAGAACTGGAAAAACACAAGCGTGACAGCATTCGAACCTGTAATCTTCAGATCCGAAGTCCGACGCCTTATCCTTTAGGCCACACGGTCACTGACGACCAACATTTACATGTATACGACTCATCTCGAAACGCTCACACCCCTGAGGATTTGTGTTTTCGTTCTACACAGCCGCTGCCCCTTGCTCTTTCCCACCCATTCGTTACATTCAACCTCTGACGAGACCGACCAAATATAGACTGAGAAACAAGACCACACACTTTGTGCATTCGGAATCGAAGGCAGGGCGTCCCTCGCCGCATTTGCTACGGTTGCCATTTGCTACTTCTGCAGAAGCGGCGGCGGCGGCGGCGGCGACGACGACGACGACGAATATCGCGAAAGGCTCTGAGATATGTGAGAAATACATCTATAAAATGTAATTCAGACTGCCTCGTCCCACCTTATGCTGTACCGCTTTGGCAAATGCTTTATCTGCGCCATTCGCCTTAATCGCATCTGAGAGTGATTCTTAAAAAAACGCCTGTCGCTAATTGTTCGTCATCACAGGTACTGTTTGCTATACGGCCACGACGCGCAACTGATTTCCAAAATTCATCTTTCTCCTGTGAGGATGGAACTTACGACCCCTGGTTTATTAGACCAGTGCTCTACCACTGAGCTAAAGAGGCGCGGCCTAGCGGTACTCTTGGGTACTTCGTCCTTACGGTCGTCTGCTTCATCCGACTTCAGCTGACAACACTTCATATTACCAGCTAATATTTGCAGCTATGGCGACAAATTACTGCTTGACTACACATCTGACACGTAACCGATGTGCTCTCCAAACAACAACACTTGCATTTCAGAACATGTCTTTCACACATGTCTACAAAATCACCTTCACCTTCAAATACAGCTTCCTTGCGACTGACAGAGACGTAGGCAAAGTTTAAAGTTGCTATTTCCATTAAATCTCGTTAATCAGAAAAACGGTAATTTACACTTGCAGCGGAACAAAATTCCGTTCCGCCCAGCGTCTGGCTCGAACCCACGACTCTGGGATTAAGAGTCTGACGCTCTACCGACAAAGCTAGCCGGCTACCTCGGTGAATTCCTGCCGGGTAGCACGTCACACAGTACTCGTTTGGGTTGGGTGGTCCCATACAGAATCTCTCCATGATGCCTAATGTTCTCCTAACGTCACACTCGTCACGTACTTCACTTTTATGTCATAATCATTTCTGAGAGGTAAAGAAATTGCATGACAACATGCAGAGCTAGTGGCGTCAAAATTAACGCACATACTTTATGTGACTCAAAAGCCGAACGAGTTACTTTCCGACGTTGTTTTAGATGTGCAAGTGATAGTCAAAACTCGCTGTGTCGGCACTCTGCCGACCATTTCGCTAGTTAACACCGGTCTTGTTGTGTGTGTTTCAAGCTCAAGAGCATCTCCAAGCAAAAAATGGTCAACAGCAACATTCAGACGGTTTCGTACTGCTCAATTGCTACATTAAAACGTTATGTTTCTTTTTCAGAACTGGAAAAACACAAGCGTGACAGCATTCGAACCTGTAATCTTCAGATCCGAAGTCCGACGCCTTATCCTTTAGGCCACACGGTCACTGACGACCAACATTTACATGTATACGACTCATCTCGAAACGCTCACACCCCTGAGGATTTGTGTTTTCGTTCTACACAGCCGCTGCCCCTTGCTCTTTCCCACCCATTCGTTACATTCAACCTCTGACGAGACCGACCAAATATAGACTGTGAAACAAGACCACACACTTTGTGCATTCGGAATCGAAGGCAGGGCGTCCCTCGCCGCATTTGCTACGGTTGCCATTTGCTACTTCTGCAGAAGCGGCGGCGGCGGCGACGACGACGACGACGACGACGACGACGACGACGACGACGACGACGAATATCGCGAAAGGCTCTGAGATATGTGAGAAATACATCTATAAAATGTAATTCAGACTGCCTCGTCCCACCTTATGCTGTACCGCTTTGGCAAATGCTTTATCTGCGCCATTCGCCTTAATCGCATCTGAGAGTGATTCTTAAAAAAACGCCTGTCGCTAATTGTTCGTCATCACAGGTACTGTTTGCTATACGGCCACGACGCGCAACTGATTTCCAAAATTCATCTTTCTCCTGTGAGGATGGAACTTACGACCCCTGGTTTATTAGACCAGTGCTCTACCACTGAGCTAAAGAGGCGCGGCCTAGCGGTACTCTTGGGTACTTCGTCCTTACGGTCGTCTGCATCATCCGACTTCAGCTGACAACACTTCATATTACCAGCTAATATTTGCAGCTATGGCGACAAATTACTGCTTGACTACACATCTGACACGTAACCGATGTGCTCTCCAAACAACAACACTTGCATTTCAGAACATGTCTTTCACACATGTCTACAAAATCACCTTCACCTTCAAATACAGCTTCCTTGCGACTGACAGAGACGTAGGCAAAGTTTAAAGTTGCTATTTCCATTAAATCTCGTTAATCAGAAAAACGGTAATTTACACTTGCAGCGGAACAAATTTCCGTTCCGCCCAGCGTCTGGCTCGAACCCACGACCCTGGGATTAAGAGTCTGACGCTCTACCGACTGAGCTAGCCGGCTACCTCGGTGAATACCTGCCGGGTAGCACGTCACACAGTACTCGTTTGGGTTGGGTGGTCCCATACAGAATCTCTCCATGATGCCTAATGTTCTCCTAACGTCACACTCGTCACGTACTTCACTTTTATGTCATAATCATTTCTGAGAGGTAAAGAAATTGCATGACAACATGCAGAGCTAGTGGCGTCAAAATTAACGCACATACTTTATGTGACTCAAAAGCCGAACGAGTTACTTTCCGACGTTGTTTTAGATGTGCAAGTGATAGTCAAAACTCGCTGTGTCGGCACTCTGCCGACCATTTCGCTAGTTAACACCGGTCTTGTTGTGTGTGTTTCAAGCTCAAGAGCATCTCCAAGCAAAAAATGGTCAACAGCAACATTCAGACGGTTTCGTACTGCTCAATTGCTACATTAAAACGTTATGTTTCTTTTTCAGAACTGGAAAAACACAAGCGTGACAGCATTCGAACCTGTAATCTTCAGATCCGAAGTCCGACGCCTTATCCTTTAGGCCACACGGTCACTGACGACCAACATTTACATGTATACGACTCATCTCGAAACGCTCACACCCCTGAGGATTTGTGTTTTCGTTCTACACAGCCGCTGCCCCTTGCTCTTTCCCACCCATTCGTTACATTCAACCTCTGACGAGACCGACCAAATATAGACTGAGAAACAAGACCACACACTTTGTGCATTCGGAATCGAAGGCAGGGCGTCCCTCGCCGCATTTGCTACGGTTGCCATTTGCTACTTCTGCAGAAGCGGCGGCGGCGGCGACGACGACGACGACGACGAATATCGCGAAAGGCTCTGAGATATGTGAGAAATACATCTATAAAATGTAATTCAGACTGCCTCGTCCCACCTTATGCTGTACCGCTTTGGCAAATGCTTTATCTGCGCCATTCGCCTTAATCGCATCTGAGAGTGATTCTTAAAAAAACGCCTGTCGCTAATTGTTCGTCATCACAGGTACTGTTTGCTATACGGCCACGACGCGCAACTGATTTCCAAAATTCATCTTTCTCCTGTGAGGATGGAACTTACGACCCCTGGTTTATTAGACCAGTGCTCTACCACTGAGCTAAAGAGGCGCGGCCTAGCGGTACTCTTGGGTACTTCGTCCTTACGGTCGTCTGCATCATCCGACTTCAGCTGACAACACTTCATATTACCAGCTAATATTTGCAGCTATGGCGACAAATTACTGCTTGACTACACATCTGACACGTAACCGATGTGCTCTCCAAACAACAACACTTGCATTTCAGAACATGTCTTTCACACATGTCTACAAAATCACCTTCACCTTCAAATACAGCTTCCTTGCGACTGACAGAGACGTAAGCAAAGTTTAAAGTTGCTATTTCCATTAAATCTCGTTAATCAGAAAAACGGTAATTTACACTTGCAGCGGAACAAAATTCCGTTCCGCCCAGCGTCTGGCTCGAACCCACGACCCTGGGATTAAGAGTCTGACGCTCTACCGACTGAGCTAGCCGGCTACCTCGGTGAATTCCTGCCGGGTAGCACGTCACACAGTACTCGTTTGGGTTGGGTGGTCCCATACAGAATCTCTCCATGATGCCTAATGTTCTCCTAACGTCACACTCGTCACGTACTTCACTTTTATGTCATAATCATTTCTGAGAGGTAAAGAAATTGCATGACAACATGCAGAGCTAGTGGCGTCAAAATTAACGCACATACTTTATGTGACTCAAAAGCCGAACGAGTTACTTTCCGACGTTGTTTTAGATGTGCAAGTGATAGTCAAAACTCGCTGTGTCGGCACTCTGCCGACCATTTCGCTAGTTAACACCGGTCTTGTTGTGTGTGTTTCAAGCTCAAGAGCATCTCCAAGCAAAAAATGGTCAACAGCAACATTCAGACGGTTTCGTACTGCTCAATTGCTACATTAAAACGTTATGTTTCTTTTTCAGAACTGGAAAAACACAAGCGTGACAGCATTCGAACCTGTAATCTTCAGATCCGAAGTCCGACGCCTTATCCTTTAGGCCACACGGTCACTGACGACCAACATTTACATGTATACGACTCATCTCGAAACGCTCACACCCCTGAGGATTTGTGTTTTCGTTCTACACAGCCGCTGCCCCTTGCTCTTTCCCACCCATTCGTTACATTCAACCTCTGACGAGACCGACCAAATATAGACTGTGAAACAAGACCACACACTTTGTGCATTCGGAATCGAAGGCAGGGCGTCCCTCGCCGCATTTGCTACGGTTGCCATTTGCTACTTCTGCAGAAGCGGCGGCGGCGGCGACGACGACGACGACGACGACGACGACGACGACGACGACGACGACGAATATCGCGAAAGGCTCTGAGATATGTGAGAAATACATCTATAAAATGTAATTCAGACTGCCTCGTCCCACCTTATGCTGTACCGCTTTGGCAAATGCTTTATCTGCGCCATTCGCCTTAATCGCATCTGAGAGTGATTCTTAAAAAAACGCCTGTCGCTAATTGTTCGTCATCACAGGTACTGTTTGCTATACGGCCACGACGCGCAACTGATTTCCAAAATTCATCTTTCTCCTGTGAGGATGGAACTTACGACCCCTGGTTTATTAGACCAGTGCTCTACCACTGAGCTAAAGAGGCGCGGCCTAGCGGTACTCTTGGGTACTTCGTCCTTACGGTCGTCTGCATCATCCGACTTCAGCTGACAACACTTCATATTACCAGCTAATATTTGCAGCTATGGCGACAAATTACTGCTTGACTACACATCTGACACGTAACCGATGTGCTCTCCAAACAACAACACTTGCATTTCAGAACATGTCTTTCACACATGTCTACAAAATCACCTTCACCTTCAAATACAGCTTCCTTGCGACTGACAGAGACGTAAGCAAAGTTTAAAGTTGCTATTTCCATCAAATCTCGTTAATCAGAAAAACGGTAATTTACACTTGCAGCGGAACAAAATTCCGTTCCGCCCAGCGTCTGGCTCGAACCCACGACCCTGGGATTAAGAGTCTGACGCTCTACCGACTGAGCTAGCCGGCTACCTCGGTGAATTCCTGCCGGGTAGCACGTCACACAGTACTCGTTTGGGTTGGGTGGTCCCATACAGAATCTCTCCATGATGCCTAATGTTCTCCTAACGTCACACTCGTCACGTACTTCACTTTTATGTCATAATCATTTCTGAGAGGTAAAGAAATTGCATGACAACATGCAGAGCTAGTGGCGTCAAAATTAACGCACATACTTTATGTGACTCAAAAGCCGAACGAGTTACTTTCCGACGTTGTTTTAGATGTGCAAGTGATAGTCAAAACTCGCTGTGTCGGCACTCTGCCGACCATTTCGCTAGTTAACACCGGTCTTGTTGTGTGTGTTTCAAGCTCAAGAGCATCTCCAAGCAAAAAATGGTCAACAGCAACATTCAGACGGTTTCGTACTGCTCAATTGCTACATTAAAACGTTATGTTTCTTTTTCAGAACTGGAAAAACACAAGCGTGACAGCATTCGAACCTGTAATCTTCAGATCCGAAGTCCGACGCCTTATCCTTTAGGCCACACGGTCACTGACGACCAACATTTACATGTATACGACTCATCTCGAAACGCTCACACCCCTGAGGATTTGTGTTTTCGTTCTACACAGCCGCTGCCCCTTGCTCTTTCCCACCCATTCGTTACATTCAACCTCTGACGAGACCGACCAAATATAGACTGTGAAACAAGACCACACACTTTGTGCATTCGGAATCGAAGGCAGGGCGTCCCTCGCCGCATTTGCTACGGTTGCCATTTGCTACTTCTGCAGAAGCGGCGGCGGCGGCGACGACGACGACGACGACGACGACGACGAATATCGCGAAAGGCTCTGAGATATGTGAGAAATACATCTATAAAATGTAATTCAGACTGCCTCGTCCCACCTTATGCTGTACCGCTTTGGCAAATGCTTTATCTGCGCCATTCGCCTTAATCGCATCTGAGAGTGATTCTTAAAAAAACGCCTGTCGCTAATTGTTCGTCATCACAGGTACTGTTTGCTATACGGCCACGACGCGCAACTGATTTCCAAAATTCATCTTTCTCCTGTGAGGATGGAACTTACGACCCCTGGTTTATTAGACCAGTGCTCTACCACTGAGCTAAAGAGGCGCGGCCTAGCGGTACTCTTGGGTACTTCGTCCTTACGGTCGTCTGCATCATCCGACTTCAGCTGACAACACTTCATATTACCAGCTAATATTTGCAGCTATGGCGACAAATTACTGCTTGACTACACATCTGACACGTAACCGATGTGCTCTCCAAACAACAACACTTGCATTTCAGAACATGTCTTTCACACATGTCTACAAAATCACCTTCACCTTCAAATACAGCTTCCTTGCGACTGACAGAGACGTAGGCAAAGTTTAAAGTTGCTATTTCCATTAAATCTCGTTAATCAGAAAAACGGTAATTTACACTTGCAGCGGAACAAAATTCCGTTCCGCCCAGCGTCTGGCTCGAACCCACGACCCTGGGATTAAGAGTCTGACGCTCTACCGACTGAGCTAGCCGGCTACCTCGGTGAATTCCTGCCGGGTAGCACGTCACACAGTACTCGTTTGGGTTGGGTGGTCCCATACAGAATCTCTCCATGATGCCTAATGTTCTCCTAACGTCACACTCGTCACGTACTTCACTTTTATGTCATAATCATTTCTGAGAGGTAAAGAAATTGCATGACAACATGCAGAGCTAGTGGCGTCAAAATTAACGCACATACTTTATGTGACTCAAAAGCCGAACGAGTTACTTTCCGACGTTGTTTTAGATGTGCAAGTGATAGTCAAAACTCGCTGTGTCGGCACTCTGCCGACCATTTCGCTAGTTAACACCGGTCTTGTTGTGTGTGTTTCAAGCTCAAGAGCATCTCCAAGCAAAAAATGGTCAACAGCAACATTCAGACGGTTTCGTACTGCTCAATTGCTACATTAAAACGTTATGTTTCTTTTTCAGAACTGGAAAAACACAAGCGTGACAGCATTCGAACCTGTAATCTTCAGATCCGAAGTCCGACGCCTTATCCTTTAGGCCACACGGTCACTGACGACCAACATTTACATGTATACGACTCATCTCGAAACGCTCACACCCCTGAGGATTTGTGTTTTCGTTCTACACAGCCGCTGCCCCTTGCTCTTTCCCACCCATTCGTTACATTCAACCTCTGACGAGACCGACCAAATATAGACTGTGAAACAAGACCACACACTTTGTGCATTCGGAATCGAAGGCAGGGCGTCCCTCGCCGCATTTGCTACGGTTGCCATTTGCTACTTCTGCAGAAGCGGCGGCGGCGGCGACGACGACGACGACGACGACGACGACGACGAATGTCGCGAAAGGCTCTGAGATATGTGAGAAATACATCTATAAAATGTAATTCAGACTGCCTCGTCCCACCTTATGCTGTACCGCTTTGGCAAATGCTTTATCTGCGCCATTCGCCTTAATCGCATCTGAGAGTGATTCTTAAAAAAACGCCTGTCGCTAATTGTTCGTCATCACAGGTACTGTTTGCTATACGGCCACGACGCGCAACTGATTTCCAAAATTCATCTTTCTCCTGTGAGGATGGAACTTACGACCCCTGGTTTATTAGACCAGTGCTCTACCACTGAGCTAAAGAGGCGCGGCCTAGCGGTACTCTTGGGTACTTCGTCCTTACGGTCGTCTGCATCATCAGATTTTAGCTGACAACACTTCATATTACCGGCTAATATTTGCAGCTATGGCGACAAATTACTGCTTGACTACACATCTGACACGTAACCGATGTGCTCTCCAAACAACAACACTTGCATTTCAGAACATGTCTTTCACACATGTCTACAAAATCACCTTCACCTTCAAATACAGCTTCCTTGCGACTGACAGAGACGTAAGCAAAGTTTAAAGTTGCTATTTCCATTAAATCTCGTTAATCAGAAAAACGGTAATTTACACTTGCAGCGGAACAAAATTCCGTTCCGCCCAGCGTCTGGCTCGAACCCACGACCCTGGGATTAAGAGTCTGACGCTCTACCGACTGAGCTAGCCGGCTACCTCGGTGAATTCCTGCCGGGTAGCACGTCACACAGTACTCGTTTGGGTTGGGTGGTCCCATACAGAATCTCTCCATGATGCCTAATGTTCTCCTAACGTCACACTCGTCACGTACTTCACTTTTATGTCATAATCATTTCTGAGAGGTAAAGAAATTGCATGACAACATGCAGAGCTAGTGGCGTCAAAATTAACGCACATACTTTATGTGACTCAAAAGCCGAACGAGTTACTTTCCGACGTTGTTTTAGATGTGCAAGTGATAGTCAAAACTCGCTGTGTCGGCACTCTGCCGACCATTTCGCTAGTTAACACCGGTCTTGTTGTGTGTGTTTCAAGCTCAAGAGCATCTCCAAGCAAAAAATGGTCAACAGCAACATTCAGACGGTTTCGTACTGCTCAATTGCTACATTAAAACGTTATGTTTCTTTTTCAGAACTGGAAAAACACAAGCGTGACAGCATTCGAACCTGTAATCTTCAGATCCGAAGTCCGACGCCTTATCCTTTAGGCCACACGGTCACTGACGACCAACATTTACATGTATACGACTCATCTCGAAACGCTCACACCCCTGAGGATTTGTGTTTTCGTTCTACACAGCCGCTGCCCCTTGCTCTTTCCCACCCATTCGTTACATTCAACCTCTGACGAGACCGACCAAATATAGACTGTGAAACAAGACCACACACTTTGTGCATTCGGAATCGAAGGCAGGGCGTCCCTCGCCGCATTTGCTACGGTTGCCATTTGCTACTTCTGCAGAAGCGGCGGCGGCGGCGACGACGACGACGACGACGACGACGACGAATATCGCGAAAGGCTCTGAGATATGTGAGAAATACATCTATAAAATGTAATTCAGACTGCCTCGTCCCACCTTATGCTGTACCGCTTTGGCAAATGCTTTATCTGCGCCATTCGCCTTAATCGCATCTGAGAGTGATTCTTAAAAAAACGCCTGTCGCTAATTGTTCGTCATCACAGGTACTGTTTGCTATACGGCCACGACGCGCAACTGATTTCCAAAATTCATCTTTCTCCTGTGAGGATGGAACTTACGACCCCTGGTTTATTAGAGCAGTGCTCTACCACTGAGCTAAAGAGGCGCGGCCTAGCGGTACTCTTGGGTACTTCGTCCTTACGGTCGTCTGCATCATCCGACTTCAGCTGACAACACTTCATATTACCAGCTAATATTTGCAGCTATGGCGACAAATTACTGCTTGACTACACATCTGACACGTAACCGATGTGCTCTCCAAACAACAACACTTGCATTTCAGAACATGTCTTTCACACATGTCTACAAAATCACCTTCACCTTCAAATACAGCTTCCTTGCGACTGACAGAGACGTAGGCAAAGTTTAAAGTTGCTATTTCCATTAAATCTCGTTAATCAGAAAAACGGTAATTTACACTTGCAGCGGAACAAATTTCCGTTCCGCCCAGCGTCTGGCTCGAACCCACGACCCTGGGATTAAGAGTCTGACGCTCTACCGACTGAGCTAGCCGGCTACCTCGGTGAATACCTGCCGGGTAGCACGTCACACAGTACTCGTTTGGGTTGGGTGGTCCCATACAGAATCTCTCCATGATGCCTAATGTTCTCCTAACGTCACACTCGTCACGTACTTCACTTTTATGTCATAATCATTTCTGAGAGGTAAAGAAATTGCATGAAAACATGCAGAGCTAGTGGCGTCAAAATTAACGCACATACTTTATGTGACTCAAAAGCCGAACGAGTTACTTTCCGACGTTGTTTTAGATGTGCAAGTGATAGTCAAAACTCGCTGTGTCGGCACTCTGCCGACCATTTCGCTAGTTAACACCGGTCTTGTTGTGTGTGTTTCAAGCTCAAGAGCATCTCCAAGCAAAAAATGGTCAACAGCAACATTCAGACGGTTTCGTACTGCTCAATTGCTACATTAAAACGTTATGTTTCTTTTTCAGAACTGGAAAAACACAAGCGTGACAGCATTCGAACCTGTAATCTTCAGATCCGAAGTCCGACGCCTTATCCTTTAGGCCACACGGTCACTGACGACCAACATTTACATGTATACGACTCATCTCGAAACGCTCACACCCCTGAGGATTTGTGTTTTCGTTCTACACAGCCGCTGCCCCTTGCTCTTTCCCACCCATTCGTTACATTCAACCTCTGACGAGACCGACCAAATATAGACTGAGAAACAAGACCACACACTTTGTGCATTCGGAATCGAAGGCAGGGCGTCCCTCGCCGCATTTGCTACGGTTGCCATTTGCTACTTCTGCAGAAGCGGCGGCGGCGGCGACGACGACGACGACGACGAATATCGCGAAAGGCTCTGAGATATGTGAGAAATACATCTATAAAATGTAATTCAGACTGCCTCGTCCCACCTTATGCTGTACCGCTTTGGCAAATGCTTTATCTGCGCCATTCGCCTTAATCGCATCTGAGAGTGATTCTTAAAAAAACGCCTGTCGCTAATTGTTCGTCATCACAGGTACTGTTTGCTATACGGCCACGACGCGCAACTGATTTCCAAAATTCATCTTTCTCCTGTGAGGATGGAACTTACGACCCCTGGTTTATTAGACCAGTGCTCTACCACTGAGCTAAAGAGGCGCGGCCTAGCGGTACTCTTGGGTACTTCGTCCTTACGGTCGTCTGCTTCATCCGACTTCAGCTGACAACACTTCATATTACCAGCTAATATTTGCAGCTATGGCGACAAATTACTGCTTGACTACACATCTGACACGTAACCGATGTGCTCTCCAAACAACAACACTTGCATTTCAGAACATGTCTTTCACACATGTCTACAAAATCACCTTCACCTTCAAATACAGCTTCCTTGCGACTGACAGAGACGTAGGCAAAGTTTAAAGTTGCTATTTCCATTAAATCTCGTTAATCAGAAAAACGGTAATTTACACTTGCAGCGGAACAAAATTCCGTTCCGCCCAGCGTCTGGCTCGAACCCACGACCCTGGGATTAAGAGTCTGACGCTCTACCGACTGAGCTAGCCGGCTACCTCGGTGAATTCCTGCCGGGTAGCACGTCACACAGTACTCGTTTGGGTTGGGTGGTCCCATACAGAATCTCTCCATGATGCCTAATGTTCTCCTAACGTCACACTCGTCACGTACTTCACTTTTATGTCATAATCATTTCTGAGAGGTAAAGAAATTGCATGACAACATGCAGAGCTAGTGGCGTCAAAATTAACGCACATACTTTATGTGACTCAAAAGCCGAACGAGTTACTTTCCGACGTTGTTTTAGATGTGCAAGTGATAGTCAAAACTCGCTGTGTCGGCACTCTGCCGACCATTTCGCTAGTTAACACCGGTCTTGTTGTGTGTGTTTCAAGCTCAAGAGCATCTCCAAGCAAAAAATGGTCAACAGCAACATTCAGACGGTTTCGTACTGCTCAATTGCTACATTAAAACGTTATGTTTCTTTTTCAGAACTGGAAAAACACAAGCGTGACAGCATTCGAACCTGTAATCTTCAGATCCGAAGTCCGACGCCTTATCCTTTAGGCCACACGGTCACTGACGACCAACATTTACATGTATACGACTCATCTCGAAACGCTCACACCCCTGAGGATTTGTGTTTTCGTTCTACACAGCCGCTGCCCCTTGCTCTTTCCCACCCATTCGTTACATTCAACCTCTGACGAGACCGACCAAATATAGACTGTGAAACAAGACCACACACTTTGTGCATTCGGAATCGAAGGCAGGGCGTCCCTCGCCGCATTTGCTACGGTTGCCATTTGCTACTTCTGCAGAAGCGGCGGCGGCGGCGACGACGACGACGACGACGACGACGACGAATATCGCGAAAGGCTCTGAGATATGTGAGAAATACATCTATAAAATGTAATTCAGACTGCCTCGTCCCACCTTATGCTGTACCGCTTTGGCAAATGCTTTATCTGCGCCATTCGCCTTAATCGCATCTGAGAGTGATTCTTAAAAAAACGCCTGTCGCTAATTGTTCGTCATCACAGGTACTGTTTGCTATACGGCCACGACGCGCAACTGATTTCCAAAATTCATCTTTCTCCTGTGAGGATGGAACTTACGACCCCTGGTTTATTAGACCAGTGCTCTACCACTGAGCTAAAGAGGCGCGGCCTAGCGGTACTCTTGGGTACTTCGTCCTTACGGTCGTCTGCATCATCAGATTTTAGCTGACAACACTTCATATTACCGGCTAATATTTGCAGCTATGGCGACAAATTACTGCTTGACTACACATCTGACACGTAACCGATGTGCTCTCCAAACAACAACACTTGCATTTCAGAACATGTCTTTCACACATGTCTACAAAATCACCTTCACCTTCAAATACAGCTTCCTTGCGACTGACAGAGACGTAAGCAAAGTTTAAAGTTGCTATTTCCATTAAATCTCGTTAATCAGAAAAACGGTAATTTACACTTGCAGCGGAACAAAATTCCGTTCCGCCCAGCGTCTGGCTCGAACCCACGACCCTGGGATTAAGAGTCTGACGCTCTACCGACTGAGCTAGCCGGCTACCTCGGTGAATTCCTGCCGGGTAGCACGTCACACAGTACTCGTTTGGGTTGGGTGGTCCCATACAGAATCTCTCCATGATGCCTAATGTTCTCCTAACGTCACACTCGTCACGTACTTCACTTTTATGTCATAATCATTTCTGAGAGGTAAAGAAATTGCATGACAACATGCAGAGCTAGTGGCGTCAAAATTAACGCACATACTTTATGTGACTCAAAAGCCGAACGAGTTACTTTCCGACGTTGTTTTAGATGTGCAAGTGATAGTCAAAACTCGCTGTGTCGGCACTCTGCCGACCATTTCGCTAGTTAACACCGGTCTTGTTGTGTGTGTTTCAAGCTCAAGAGCATCTCCAAGCAAAAAATGGTCAACAGCAACATTCAGACGGTTTCGTACTGCTCAATTGCTACATTAAAACGTTATGTTTCTTTTTCAGAACTGGAAAAACACAAGCGTGACAGCATTCGAACCTGTAATCTTCAGATCCGAAGTCCGACGCCTTATCCTTTAGGCCACACGGTCACTGACGACCAACATTTACATGTATACGACTCATCTCGAAACGCTCACACCCCTGAGGATTTGTGTTTTCGTTCTACACAGCCGCTGCCCCTTGCTCTTTCCCACCCATTCGTTACATTCAACCTCTGACGAGACCGACCAAATATAGACTGTGAAACAAGACCACACACTTTGTGCATTCGGAATCGAAGGCAGGGCGTCCCTCGCCGCATTTGCTACGGTTGCCATTTGCTACTTCTGCAGAAGCGGCGGCGGCGGCGACGACGACGACGACGACGACGACGACGAATATCGCGAAAGGCTCTGAGATATGTGAGAAATACATCTATAAAATGTAATTCAGACTGCCTCGTCCCACCTTATGCTGTACCGCTTTGGCAAATGCTTTATCTGCGCCATTCGCCTTAATCGCATCTGAGAGTGATTCTTAAAAAAACGCCTGTCGCTAATTGTTCGTCATCACAGGTACTGTTTGCTATACGGCCACGACGCGCAACTGATTTCCAAAATTCATCTTTCTCCTGTGAGGATGGAACTTACGACCCCTGGTTTATTAGAGCAGTGCTCTACCACTGAGCTAAAGAGGCGCGGCCTAGCGGTACTCTTGGGTACTTCGTCCTTACGGTCGTCTGCATCATCCGACTTCAGCTGACAACACTTCATATTACCAGCTAATATTTGCAGCTATGGCGACAAATTACTGCTTGACTACACATCTGACACGTAACCGATGTGCTCTCCAAACAACAACACTTGCATTTCAGAACATGTCTTTCACACATGTCTACAAAATCACCTTCACCTTCAAATACAGCTTCCTTGCGACTGACAGAGACGTAGGCAAAGTTTAAAGTTGCTATTTCCATTAAATCTCGTTAATCAGAAAAACGGTAATTTACACTTGCAGCGGAACAAATTTCCGTTCCGCCCAGCGTCTGGCTCGAACCCACGACCCTGGGATTAAGAGTCTGACGCTCTACCGACTGAGCTAGCCGGCTACCTCGGTGAATACCTGCCGGGTAGCACGTCACACAGTACTCGTTTGGGTTGGGTGGTCCCATACAGAATCTCTCCATGATGCCTAATGTTCTCCTAACGTCACACTCGTCACGTACTTCACTTTTATGTCATAATCATTTCTGAGAGGTAAAGAAATTGCATGAAAACATGCAGAGCTAGTGGCGTCAAAATTAACGCACATACTTTATGTGACTCAAAAGCCGAACGAGTTACTTTCCGACGTTGTTTTAGATGTGCAAGTGATAGTCAAAACTCGCTGTGTCGGCACTCTGCCGACCATTTCGCTAGTTAACACCGGTCTTGTTGTGTGTGTTTCAAGCTCAAGAGCATCTCCAAGCAAAAAATGGTCAACAGCAACATTCAGACGGTTTCGTACTGCTCAATTGCTACATTAAAACGTTATGTTTCTTTTTCAGAACTGGAAAAACACAAGCGTGACAGCATTCGAACCTGTAATCTTCAGATCCGAAGTCCGACGCCTTATCCTTTAGGCCACACGGTCACTGACGACCAACATTTACATGTATACGACTCATCTCGAAACGCTCACACCCCTGAGGATTTGTGTTTTCGTTCTACACAGCCGCTGCCCCTTGCTCTTTCCCACCCATTCGTTACATTCAACCTCTGACGAGACCGACCAAATATAGACTGAGAAACAAGACCACACACTTTGTGCATTCGGAATCGAAGGCAGGGCGTCCCTCGCCGCATTTGCTACGGTTGCCATTTGCTACTTCTGCAGAAGCGGCGGCGGCGGCGACGACGACGACGACGACGAATATCGCGAAAGGCTCTGAGATATGTGAGAAATACATCTATAAAATGTAATTCAGACTGCCTCGTCCCACCTTATGCTGTACCGCTTTGGCAAATGCTTTATCTGCGCCATTCGCCTTAATCGCATCTGAGAGTGATTCTTAAAAAAACGCCTGTCGCTAATTGTTCGTCATCACAGGTACTGTTTGCTATACGGCCACGACGCGCAACTGATTTCCAAAATTCATCTTTCTCCTGTGAGGATGGAACTTACGACCCCTGGTTTATTAGACCAGTGCTCTACCACTGAGCTAAAGAGGCGCGGCCTAGCGGTACTCTTGGGTACTTCGTCCTTACGGTCGTCTGCTTCATCCGACTTCAGCTGACAACACTTCATATTACCAGCTAATATTTGCAGCTATGGCGACAAATTACTGCTTGACTACACATCTGACACGTAACCGATGTGCTCTCCAAACAACAACACTTGCATTTCAGAACATGTCTTTCACACATGTCTACAAAATCACCTTCACCTTCAAATACAGCTTCCTTGCGACTGACAGAGACGTAGGCAAAGTTTAAAGTTGCTATTTCCATTAAATCTCGTTAATCAGAAAAACGGTAATTTACACTTGCAGCGGAACAAAATTCCGTTCCGCCCAGCGTCTGGCTCGAACCCACGACCCTGGGATTAAGAGTCTGACGCTCTACCGACTGAGCTAGCCGGCTACCTCGGTGAATTCCTGCCGGGTAGCACGTCACACAGTACTCGTTTGGGTTGGGTGGTCCCATACAGAATCTCTCCATGATGCCTAATGTTCTCCTAACGTCACACTCGTCACGTACTTCACTTTTATGTCATAATCATTTCTGAGAGGTAAAGAAATTGCATGACAACATGCAGAGCTAGTGGCGTCAAAATTAACGCACATACTTTATGTGACTCAAAAGCCGAACGAGTTACTTTCCGACGTTGTTTTAGATGTGCAAGTGATAGTCAAAACTCGCTGTGTCGGCACTCTGCCGACCATTTCGCTAGTTAACACCGGTCTTGTTGTGTGTGTTTCAAGCTCAAGAGCATCTCCAAGCAAAAAATGGTCAACAGCAACATTCAGACGGTTTCGTACTGCTCAATTGCTACATTAAAACGTTATGTTTCTTTTTCAGAACTGGAAAAACACAAGCGTGACAGCATTCGAACCTGTAATCTTCAGATCCGAAGTCCGACGCCTTATCCTTTAGGCCACACGGTCACTGACGACCAACATTTACATGTATACGACTCATCTCGAAACGCTCACACCCCTGAGGATTTGTGTTTTCGTTCTACACAGCCGCTGCCCCTTGCTCTTTCCCACCCATTCGTTACATTCAACCTCTGACGAGACCGACCAAATATAGACTGTGAAACAAGACCACACACTTTGTGCATTCGGAATCGAAGGCAGGGCGTCCCTCGCCGCATTTGCTACGGTTGCCATTTGCTACTTCTGCAGAAGCGGCGGCGGCGGCGACGACGACGACGACGACGACGACGACGAATGTCGCGAAAGGCTCTGAGATATGTGAGAAATACATCTATAAAATGTAATTCAGACTGCCTCGTCCCACCTTATGCTGTACCGCTTTGGCAAATGCTTTATCTGCGCCATTCGCCTTAATCGCATCTGAGAGTGATTCTTAAAAAAACGCCTGTCGCTAATTGTTCGTCATCACAGGTACTGTTTGCTATACGGCCACGACGCGCAACTGATTTCCAAAATTCATCTTTCTCCTGTGAGGATGGAACTTACGACCCCTGGTTTATTAGACCAGTGCTCTACCACTGAGCTAAAGAGGCGCGGCCTAGCGGTACTCTTGGGTACTTCGTCCTTACGGTCGTCTGCATCATCAGATTTTAGCTGACAACACTTCATATTACCGGCTAATATTTGCAGCTATGGCGACAAATTACTGCTTGACTACACATCTGACACGTAACCGATGTGCTCTCCAAACAACAACACTTGCATTTCAGAACATGTCTTTCACACATGTCTACAAAATCACCTTCACCTTCAAATACAGCTTCCTTGCGACTGACAGAGACGTAAGCAAAGTTTAAAGTTGCTATTTCCATTAAATCTCGTTAATCAGAAAAACGGTAATTTACACTTGCAGCGGAACAAAATTCCGTTCCGCCCAGCGTCTGGCTCGAACCCACGACCCTGGGATTAAGAGTCTGACGCTCTACCGACTGAGCTAGCCGGCTACCTCGGTGAATTCCTGCCGGGTAGCACGTCACACAGTACTCGTTTGGGTTGGGTGGTCCCATACAGAATCTCTCCATGATGCCTAATGTTCTCCTAACGTCACACTCGTCACGTACTTCACTTTTATGTCATAATCATTTCTGAGAGGTAAAGAAATTGCATGACAACATGCAGAGCTAGTGGCGTCAAAATTAACGCACATACTTTATGTGACTCAAAAGCCGAACGAGTTACTTTCCGACGTTGTTTTAGATGTGCAAGTGATAGTCAAAACTCGCTGTGTCGGCACTCTGCCGACCATTTCGCTAGTTAACACCGGTCTTGTTGTGTGTGTTTCAAGCTCAAGAGCATCTCCAAGCAAAAAATGGTCAACAGCAACATTCAGACGGTTTCGTACTGCTCAATTGCTACATTAAAACGTTATGTTTCTTTTTCAGAACTGGAAAAACACAAGCGTGACAGCATTCGAACCTGTAATCTTCAGATCCGAAGTCCGACGCCTTATCCTTTAGGCCACACGGTCACTGACGACCAACATTTACATGTATACGACTCATCTCGAAACGCTCACACCCCTGAGGATTTGTGTTTTCGTTCTACACAGCCGCTGCCCCTTGCTCTTTCCCACCCATTCGTTACATTCAACCTCTGACGAGACCGACCAAATATAGACTGTGAAACAAGACCACACACTTTGTGCATTCGGAATCGAAGGCAGGGCGTCCCTCGCCGCATTTGCTACGGTTGCCATTTGCTACTTCTGCAGAAGCGGCGGCGGCGGCGACGACGACGACGACGACGACGACGACGAATATCGCGAAAGGCTCTGAGATATGTGAGAAATACATCTATAAAATGTAATTCAGACTGCCTCGTCCCACCTTATGCTGTACCGCTTTGGCAAATGCTTTATCTGCGCCATTCGCCTTAATCGCATCTGAGAGTGATTCTTAAAAAAACGCCTGTCGCTAATATCTGTCTCGCGTGTGTACTGTTTGCTATACGGCCACGACGCGCAACTGATTTCCAAAATTCATCTTTCTCCTGTGAGGATGGAACTTACGACCCCTGGTTTATTAGAGCAGTGCTCTACCACTGAGCTAAAGAGGCGCGGCCTAGCGGTACTCTTGGGTACTTCGTCCTTACGGTCGTCTGCATCATCCGACTTCAGCTGACAACACTTCATATTACCAGCTAATATTTGCAGCTATGGCGACAAATTACTGCTTGACTACACATCTGACACGTAACCGATGTGCTCTCCAAACAACAACACTTGCATTTCAGAACATGTCTTTCACACATGTCTACAAAATCACCTTCACCTTCAAATACAGCTTCCTTGCGACTGACAGAGACGTAGGCAAAGTTTAAAGTTGCTATTTCCATTAAATCTCGTTAATCAGAAAAACGGTAATTTACACTTGCAGCGGAACAAATTTCCGTTCCGCCCAGCGTCTGGCTCGAACCCACGACCCTGGGATTAAGAGTCTGACGCTCTACCGACTGAGCTAGCCGGCTACCTCGGTGAATACCTGCCGGGTAGCACGTCACACAGTACTCGTTTGGGTTGGGTGGTCCCATACAGAATCTCTCCATGATGCCTAATGTTCTCCTAACGTCACACTCGTCACGTACTTCACTTTTATGTCATAATCATTTCTGAGAGGTAAAGAAATTGCATGAAAACATGCAGAGCTAGTGGCGTCAAAATTAACGCACATACTTTATGTGACTCAAAAGCCGAACGAGTTACTTTCCGACGTTGTTTTAGATGTGCAAGTGATAGTCAAAACTCGCTGTGTCGGCACTCTGCCGACCATTTCGCTAGTTAACACCGGTCTTGTTGTGTGTGTTTCAAGCTCAAGAGCATCTCCAAGCAAAAAATGGTCAACAGCAACATTCAGACGGTTTCGTACTGCTCAATTGCTACATTAAAACGTTATGTTTCTTTTTCAGAACTGGAAAAACACAAGCGTGACAGCATTCGAACCTGTAATCTTCAGATCCGAAGTCCGACGCCTTATCCTTTAGGCCACACGGTCACTGACGACCAACATTTACATGTATACGACTCATCTCGAAACGCTCACACCCCTGAGGATTTGTGTTTTCGTTCTACACAGCCGCTGCCCCTTGCTCTTTCCCACCCATTCGTTACATTCAACCTCTGACGAGACCGACCAAATATAGACTGAGAAACAAGACCACACACTTTGTGCATTCGGAATCGAAGGCAGGGCGTCCCTCGCCGCATTTGCTACGGTTGCCATTTGCTACTTCTGCAGAAGCGGCGGCGGCGGCGACGACGACGACGACGACGAATATCGCGAAAGGCTCTGAGATATGTGAGAAATACATCTATAAAATGTAATTCAGACTGCCTCGTCCCACCTTATGCTGTACCGCTTTGGCAAATGCTTTATCTGCGCCATTCGCCTTAATCGCATCTGAGAGTGATTCTTAAAAAAACGCCTGTCGCTAATTGTTCGTCATCACAGGTACTGTTTGCTATACGGCCACGACGCGCAACTGATTTCCAAAATTCATCTTTCTCCTGTGAGGATGGAACTTACGACCCCTGGTTTATTAGACCAGTGCTCTACCACTGAGCTAAAGAGGCGCGGCCTAGCGGTACTCTTGGGTACTTCGTCCTTACGGTCGTCTGCTTCATCCGACTTCAGCTGACAACACTTCATATTACCAGCTAATATTTGCAGCTATGGCGACAAATTACTGCTTGACTACACATCTGACACGTAACCGATGTGCTCTCCAAACAACAACACTTGCATTTCAGAACATGTCTTTCACACATGTCTACAAAATCACCTTCACCTTCAAATACAGCTTCCTTGCGACTGACAGAGACGTAGGCAAAGTTTAAAGTTGCTATTTCCATTAAATCTCGTTAATCAGAAAAACGGTAATTTACACTTGCAGCGGAACAAAATTCCGTTCCGCCCAGCGTCTGGCTCGAACCCACGACCCTGGGATTAAGAGTCTGACGCTCTACCGACTGAGCTAGCCGGCTACCTCGGTGAATTCCTGCCGGGTAGCACGTCACACAGTACTCGTTTGGGTTGGGTGGTCCCATACAGAATCTCTCCATGATGCCTAATGTTCTCCTAACGTCACACTCGTCACGTACTTCACTTTTATGTCATAATCATTTCTGAGAGGTAAAGAAATTGCATGACAACATGCAGAGCTAGTGGCGTCAAAATTAACGCACATACTTTATGTGACTCAAAAGCCGAACGAGTTACTTTCCGACGTTGTTTTAGATGTGCAAGTGATAGTCAAAACTCGCTGTGTCGGCACTCTGCCGACCATTTCGCTAGTTAACACCGGTCTTGTTGTGTGTGTTTCAAGCTCAAGAGCATCTCCAAGCAAAAAATGGTCAACAGCAACATTCAGACGGTTTCGTACTGCTCAATTGCTACATTAAAACGTTATGTTTCTTTTTCAGAACTGGAAAAACACAAGCGTGACAGCATTCGAACCTGTAATCTTCAGATCCGAAGTCCGACGCCTTATCCTTTAGGCCACACGGTCACTGACGACCAACATTTACATGTATACGACTCATCTCGAAACGCTCACACCCCTGAGGATTTGTGTTTTCGTTCTACACAGCCGCTGCCCCTTGCTCTTTCCCACCCATTCGTTACATTCAACCTCTGACGAGACCGACCAAATATAGACTGTGAAACAAGACCACACACTTTGTGCATTCGGAATCGAAGGCAGGGCGTCCCTCGCCGCATTTGCTACGGTTGCCATTTGCTACTTCTGCAGAAGCGGCGGCGGCGGCGACGACGACGACGACGACGACGACGAATGTCGCGAAAGGCTCTGAGATATGTGAGAAATACATCTATAAAATGTAATTCAGACTGCCTCGTCCCACCTTATGCTGTACCGCTTTGGCAAATGCTTTATCTGCGCCATTCGCCTTAATCGCATCTGAGAGTGATTCTTAAAAAAACGCCTGTCGCTAATTGTTCGTCATCACAGGTACTGTTTGCTATACGGCCACGACGCGCAACTGATTTCCAAAATTCATCTTTCTCCTGTGAGGATGGAACTTACGACCCCTGGTTTATTAGACCAGTGCTCTACCACTGAGCTAAAGAGGCGCGGCCTAGCGGTACTCTTGGGTACTTCGTCCTTACGGTCGTCTGCATCATCAGACTTTAGCTGACAACACTTCATATTACCGGCTAATATTTGCAGCTATGGCGACAAATTACTGCTTGACTACACATCTGACACGTAACCGATGTGCTCTCCAAACAACAACACTTGCATTTCAGAACATGTCTTTCACACATGTCTACAAAATCACCTTCACCTTCAAATACAGCTTCCTTGCGACTGACAGAGACGTAAGCAAAGTTTAAAGTTGCTATTTCCATTAAATCTCGTTAATCAGAAAAACGGTAATTTACACTTGCAGCGGAACAAAATTCCTTTCCGCCCAGCGTCTGGCTCGAACCCACGACCCTGGGATTAAGAGTCTGACGCTCTTCCGACTGAGCTAGCCGGCTACCTCGGTGAATACCTGCCGGGTAGCACGTCACACAGTACTCGTTTGGGTTGGGTGGTCCCATACAGAATCTCTCCATGATGCCTAATGTTTTCCTAACGTCACACTCGTCACGTACTTCACTTTTATGTCATAATCATTTCTGAGAGGTAAAGAAATTGCATGACAACATGCAGAGCTAGTGGCGTCAAAATTAACGCACATACTTTATGTGACTCAAAAGCCGAACGAGTTACTTTCCGACGTTGTTTTAGATGTGCAAGTGATAGTCAAAACTCGCTGTGTCGGCACTCTGCCGACCATTTCGCTAGTTAACACCGGTCTTGTTGTGTGTGTTTCAAGCTCAAGAGCATCTCCAAGCAAAAAATGGTCAACAGCAACATTCAGACGGTTTCGTACTGCTCAATTGCTACATTAAAACGTTATGTTTCTTTTTCAGAACTGGAAAAACACAAGCGTGACAGCATTCGAACCTGTAATCTTCAGATCCGAAGTCCGACGCCTTATCCTTTAGGCCACACGGTCACTGACGACCAACATTTACACGTATACGACTCATCTCGAAACGCTCACACCCCTGAGGATTTGTGTTTTCGTTCTACACAGCCGCTGCCCCTTGCTCTTTCCCACCCATTCGTTACATTCAACCTCTGACGAGACCGACCAAATATAGACTGTGAAACAAGACCACACACTTTGTGCATTCGGAATCGAAGGCAGGGCGTCCCTCGCCGCATTTGCTACGGTTGCCATTTGCTACTTCTGCAGAAGCGGCGGCGGCGGCGACGATGACGACGACGACGACGACGACGACGACGACGACGACGACGACGAATATCGCGAAAGGCTCTGAGATATGTGAGAAATACATCTATAAAATGTAATTCAGACTGCCTCGTCCCACCTTATGCTGTACCGCTTTGGCAAATGCTTTATCTGCGCCATTCGCCTTAATCGCATCTGAGAGTGATTCTTAAAAAAACGCCTGTCGCTAATTGTTCGTCATCACAGGTACTGTTTGCTATACGGCCACGACGCGCAACTGATTTCCAAAATTCATCTTTCTCCTGTGAGGATGGAACTTACGACCCCTGGTTTATTAGACCAGTGCTCTACCACTGAGCTAAAGAGGCGCGGCCTAGCGGTACTCTTGGGTACTTCGTCCTTACGGTCGTCTGCATCATCCGACTTCAGCTGACAACACTTCATATTACCAGCTAATATTTGCAGCTATGGCGACAAATTACTGCTTGACTACACATCTGACACGTAACCGATGTGCTCTCCAAACAACAACACTTGCATTTCAGAACATGTCTTTCACACATGTCTACAAAATCACCTTCACCTTCAAATACAGCTTCCTTGCGACTAACAGAGACGTAGGCAAAGTTTAAAGTTGCTATTTCCATTAAATCTCGTTAATCAGAAAAACGGTAATTTACACTTGCAGCGGAACAAAATTCCGTTCCGCCCAGCGTCTGGCTCGAACCCACGACCCTGGGATTAAGAGTCTGACGCTCTACCGACTGAGCTAGCCGGCTACCTCGGTGAATACCTGCCGGGTAGCACGTCACACAGTACTCGTTTGGGTTGGGTGGTCCCATACAGAATCTCTCCATGATGCCTAATGTTCTCCTAACGTCACACTCGTCACGTACTTCACTTTTATGTCATAATCATTTCTGAGAGGTAAAGAAATTGCATGACAACATGCAGAGCTAGTGGCGTCAAAATTAACGCACATACTTTATGTGACTCAAAAGCCGAACGAGTTACTTTCCGACGTTGTTTTAGATGTGCAAGTGATAGTCAAAACTCGCTGTGTCGGCACTCTGCCGACCATTTCGCTAGTTAACACCGGTCTTGTTGTGTGTGTTTCAAGCTCAAGAGCATCTCCAAGCAAAAAATGGTCAACAGCAACATTCAGACGGTTTCGTACTGCTCAATTGCTACATTAAAACGTTATGTTTCTTTTTCAGAACTGGAAAAACACAAGCGTGACAGCATTCGAACCTGTAATCTTCAGATCCGAAGTCCGACGCCTTATCCTTTAGGCCACACGGTCACTGACGACCAACATTTACATGTATACGACTCATCTCGAAACGCTCACACCCCTGAGGATTTGTGTTTTCGTTCTACACAGCCGCTGCCCCTTGCTCTTTCCCACCCATTCGTTACATTCAACCTCTGACGAGACCGACCAAATATAGACTGTGAAACAAGACCACACACTTTGTGCATTCGGAATCGAAGGCAGGGCGTCCCTCGCCGCATTTGCTACGGTTGCCATTTGCTACTTCTGCAGAAGCGGCGGCGGCGGCGACGACGACGACGACGACGACGACGACGACGACGACGACGAATATCGCGAAAGGCTCTGAGATATGTGAGAAATACATCTATAAAATGTAATTCAGACTGCCTCGTCCCACCTTATGCTGTACCGCTTTGGCAAATGCTTTATCTGCGCCATTCGCCTTAATCGCATCTGAGAGTGATTCTTAAAAAAACGCCTGTCGCTAATTGTTCGTCATCACAGGTACTGTTTGCTATACGGCCACGACGCGCAACTGATTTCCAAAATTCATCTTTCTCCTGTGAGGATGGAACTTACGACCCCTGGTTTATTAGAGCAGTGCTCTACCACTGAGCTAAAGAGGCGCGGCCTAGCGGTACTCTTGGGTACTTCGTCCTTACGGTCGTCTGCATCATCCGACTTCAGCTGACAACACTTCATATTACCAGCTAATATTTGCAGCTATGGCGACAAATTACTGCTTGACTACACATCTGACACGTAACCGATGTGCTCTCCAAACAACAACACTTGCATTTCAGAACATGTCTTTCACACATGTCTACAAAATCACCTTCACCTTCAAATACAGCTTCCTTGCGACTGACAGAGACGTAGGCAAAGTTTAAAGTTGCTATTTCCATTAAATCTCGTTAATCAGATAAACGGTAATTTACACTTGCAGCGGAACAAATTTCCGTTCCGCCCAGCGTCTGGCTCGAACCCACGACCCTGGGATTAAGAGTCTGACGCTCTACCGACTGAGCTAGCCGGCTACCTCGGTGAATACCTGCCGGGTAGCACGTCACACAGTACTCGTTTGGGTTGGGTGGTCCCATACAGAATCTCTCCATGATGCCTAATGTTCTCCTAACGTCACACTCGTCACGTACTTCACTTTTATGTCATAATCATTTCTGAGAGGTAAAGAAATTGCATGACAACATGCAGAGCTAGTGGCGTCAAAATTAACGCACATACTTTATGTGACTCAAAAGCCGAACGAGTTACTTTCCGACGTTGTTTTAGATGTGCAAGTGATAGTCAAAACTCGCTGTGTCGGCACTCTGCCGACCATTTCGCTAGTTAACACCGGTCTTGTTGTGTGTGTTTCAAGCTCAAGAGCATCTCCAAGCAAAAAATGGTCAACAGCAACATTCAGACGGTTTCGTACTGCTCAATTGCTACATTAAAACGTTATGTTTCTTTTTCAGAACTGGAAAAACACAAGCGTGACAGCATTCGAACCTGTAATCTTCAGATCCGAAGTCCGACGCCTTATCCTTTAGGCCACACGGTCACTGACGACCAACATTTACACGTATACGACTCATCTCGAAACGCTCACACCCCTGAGGATTTGTGTTTTCGTTCTACACAGCCGCTGCCCCTTGCTCTTTCCCACCCATTCGTTACATTCAACCTCTGACGAGACCGACCAAATATAGACTGTGAAACAAGACCACACACTTTGTGCATTCGGAATCGAAGGCAGGGCGTCCCTCGCCGCATTTGCTACGGTTGCCATTTGCTACTTCTGCAGAAGCGGCGGCGGCGGCGACGATGACGACGACGACGACGACGACGACGACGACGACGACGACGACGAATATCGCGAAAGGCTCTGAGATATGTGAGAAATACATCTATAAAATGTAATTCAGACTGCCTCGTCCCACCTTATGCTGTACCGCTTTGGCAAATGCTTTATCTGCGCCATTCGCCTTAATCGCATCTGAGAGTGATTCTTAAAAAAACGCCTGTCGCTAATTGTTCGTCATCACAGGTACTGTTTGCTATACGGCCACGACGCGCAACTGATTTCCAAAATTCATCTTTCTCCTGTGAGGATGGAACTTACGACCCCTGGTTTATTAGACCAGTGCTCTACCACTGAGCTAAAGAGGCGCGGCCTAGCGGTACTCTTGGGTACTTCGTCCTTACGGTCGTCTGCATCATCCGACTTCAGCTGACAACACTTCATATTACCAGCTAATATTTGCAGCTATGGCGACAAATTACTGCTTGACTACACATCTGACACGTAACCGATGTGCTCTCCAAACAACAACACTTGCATTTCAGAACATGTCTTTCACACATGTCTACAAAATCACCTTCACCTTCAAATACAGCTTCCTTGCGACTAACAGAGACGTAGGCAAAGTTTAAAGTTGCTATTTCCATTAAATCTCGTTAATCAGAAAAACGGTAATTTACACTTGCAGCGGAACAAAATTCCGTTCCGCCCAGCGTCTGGCTCGAACCCACGACCCTGGGATTAAGAGTCTGACGCTCTACCGACTGAGCTAGCCGGCTACCTCGGTGAATACCTGCCGGGTAGCACGTCACACAGTACTCGTTTGGGTTGGGTGGTCCCATACAGAATCTCTCCATGATGCCTAATGTTCTCCTAACGTCACACTCGTCACGTACTTCACTTTTATGTCATAATCATTTCTGAGAGGTAAAGAAATTGCATGACAACATGCAGAGCTAGTGGCGTCAAAATTAACGCACATACTTTATGTGACTCAAAAGCCGAACGAGTTACTTTCCGACGTTGTTTTAGATGTGCAAGTGATAGTCAAAACTCGCTGTGTCGGCACTCTGCCGACCATTTCGCTAGTTAACACCGGTCTTGTTGTGTGTGTTTCAAGCTCAAGAGCATCTCCAAGCAAAAAATGGTCAACAGCAACATTCAGACGGTTTCGTACTGCTCAATTGCTACATTAAAACGTTATGTTTCTTTTTCAGAACTGGAAAAACACAAGCGTGACAGCATTCGAACCTGTAATCTTCAGATCCGAAGTCCGACGCCTTATCCTTTAGGCCACACGGTCACTGACGACCAACATTTACATGTATACGACTCATCTCGAAACGCTCACACCCCTGAGGATTTGTGTTTTCGTTCTACACAGCCGCTGCCCCTTGCTCTTTCCCACCCATTCGTTACATTCAACCTCTGACGAGACCGACCAAATATAGACTGTGAAACAAGACCACACACTTTGTGCATTCGGAATCGAAGGCAGGGCGTCCCTCGCCGCATTTGCTACGGTTGCCATTTGCTACTTCTGCAGAAGCGGCGGCGGCGGCGACGACGACGACGACGACGACGACGACGACGACGACGACGAATATCGCGAAAGGCTCTGAGATATGTGAGAAATACATCTATAAAATGTAATTCAGACTGCCTCGTCCCACCTTATGCTGTACCGCTTTGGCAAATGCTTTATCTGCGCCATTCGCCTTAATCGCATCTGAGAGTGATTCTTAAAAAAACGCCTGTCGCTAATTGTTCGTCATCACAGGTACTGTTTGCTATACGGCCACGACGCGCAACTGATTTCCAAAATTCATCTTTCTCCTGTGAGGATGGAACTTACGACCCCTGGTTTATTAGAGCAGTGCTCTACCACTGAGCTAAAGAGGCGCGGCCTAGCGGTACTCTTGGGTACTTCGTCCTTACGGTCGTCTGCATCATCCGACTTCAGCTGACAACACTTCATATTACCAGCTAATATTTGCAGCTATGGCGACAAATTACTGCTTGACTACACATCTGACACGTAACCGATGTGCTCTCCAAACAACAACACTTGCATTTCAGAACATGTCTTTCACACATGTCTACAAAATCACCTTCACCTTCAAATACAGCTTCCTTGCGACTGACAGAGACGTAGGCAAAGTTTAAAGTTGCTATTTCCATTAAATCTCGTTAATCAGATAAACGGTAATTTACACTTGCAGCGGAACAAATTTCCGTTCCGCCCAGCGTCTGGCTCGAACCCACGACCCTGGGATTAAGAGTCTGACGCTCTACCGACTGAGCTAGCCGGCTACCTCGGTGAATACCTGCCGGGTAGCACGTCACACAGTACTCGTTTGGGTTGGGTGGTCCCATACAGAATCTCTCCATGATGCCTAATGTTCTCCTAACGTCACACTCGTCACGTACTTCACTTTTATGTCATAATCATTTCTGAGAGGTAAAGAAATTGCATGACAACATGCAGAGCTAGTGGCGTCAAAATTAACGCACATACTTTATGTGACTCAAAAGCCGAACGAGTTACTTTCCGACGTTGTTTTAGATGTGCAAGTGATAGTCAAAACTCGCTGTGTCGGCACTCTGCCGACCATTTCGCTAGTTAACACCGGTCTTGTTGTGTGTGTTTCAAGCTCAAGAGCATCTCCAAGCAAAAAATGGTCAACAGCAACATTCAGACGGTTTCGTACTGCTCAATTGCTACATTAAAACGTTATGTTTCTTTTTCAGAACTGGAAAAACACAAGCGTGACAGCATTCGAACCTGTAATCTTCAGATCCGAAGTCCGACGCCTTATCCTTTAGGCCACACGGTCACTGACGACCAACATTTACATGTATACGACTCATCTCGAAACGCTCACACCCCTGAGGATTTGTGTTTTCGTTCTACACAGCCGCTGCCCCTTGCTCTTTCCCACCCATTCGTTACATTCAACCTCTGACGAGACCGACCAAATATAGACTGTGAAACAAGACCACACACTTTGTGCATTCGGAATCGAAGGCAGGGCGTCCCTCGCCGCATTTGCTACGGTTGCCATTTGCTACTTCTGCAGAAGCGGCGGCGGCGGCGACGACGACGACGACGACGACGACGACGACGACGACGACGAATATCGCGAAAGGCTCTGAGATATGTGAGAAGTGAGAAATACATCTATAAAATGTAATTCAGACTGCCTCGTCCCACCTTATGCTGTACCGCTTTGGCAAATGCTTTATCTGCGCCATTCGCCTTAATCGCATCTGAGAGTGATTCTTAAAAAAACGCCTGTCGCTAATTGTTCGTCATCACAGGTACTGTTTGCTATACGGCCACGACGCGCAACTGATTTCCAAAATTCATCTTTCTCCTGTGAGGATGGAACTTACGACCCCTGGTTTATTAGACCAGTGCTCTACCACTGAGCTAAAGAGGCGCGGCCTAGCGGTACTCTTGGGTACTTCGTCCTTACGGTCGTCTGCATCATCCGACTTCAGCTGACAACACTTCATATTACCAGCTAATATTTGCAGCTATGGCGACAAATTACTGCTTGACTACACATCTGACACGTAACCGATGTGCTCTCCAAACAACAACACTTGCATTTCAGAACATGTCTTTCACACATGTCTACAAAATCACCTTCACCTTCAAATACAGCTTCCTTGCGACTGACAGAGACGTAGGCAAAGTTTAAAGTTGCTATTTCCATTAAATCTCGTTAATCAGAAAAACGGTAATTTACACTTGCAGCGGAACAAAATTCCGTTCCGCCCAGCGTCTGGCTCGAACCCACGACCCTGGGATTAAGAGTCTGACGCTCTACCGACTGAGCTAGCCGGCTACCTCGGTGAATTCCTGCCGGGTAGCACGTCACACAGTACTCGTTTGGGTTGGGTGGTCCCATACAGAATCTCTCCATGATGCCTAATGTTCTCCTAACGTCACACTCGTCACGTACTTCACTTTTATGTCATAATCATTTCTGAGAGGTAAAGAAATTGCATGACAACATGCAGAGCTAGTGGCGTCAAAATTAACGCACATACTTTATGTGACTCAAAAGCCGAACGAGTTACTTTCCGACGTTGTTTTAGATGTGCAAGTGATAGTCAAAACTCGCTGTGTCGGCACTCTGCCGACCATTTCGCTAGTTAACACCGGTCTTGTTGTGTGTGTTTCAAGCTCAAGAGCATCTCCAAGCAAAAAATGGTCAACAGCAACATTCAGACGGTTTCGTACTGCTCAATTGCTACATTAAAACGTTATGTTTCTTTTTCAGAACTGGAAAAACACAAGCGTGACAGCATTCGAACCTGTAATCTTCAGATCCGAAGTCCGACGCCTTATCCTTTAGGCCACACGGTCACTGACGACCAACATTTACATGTATACGACTCATCTCGAAACGCTCACACCCCTGAGGATTTGTGTTTTCGTTCTACACAGCCGCTGCCCCTTGCTCTTTCCCACCCATTCGTTACATTCAACCTCTGACGAGACCGACCAAATATAGACTGTGAAACAAGACCACACACTTTGTGCATTCGGAATCGAAGGCAGGGCGTCCCTCGCCGCATTTGCTACGGTTGCCATTCGCTACTTCTGCAGAAGCGGCGGCGGCGGCGACGACGACGACGACGACGACGAATATCGCGAAAGGCTCTGAGATATGTGAGAAATACATCTATAAAATGTAATTCAGACTGCCTCGTCCCACCTTATGCTGTACCGCTTTGGCAAATGCTTTATCTGCGCCATTCGCCTTAATCGCGTCTGAGAGTGATTCTTAAAAAAACGCCTGTCGCTAATTGTTCGTCATCACAGGTACTGTTTGCTATACGGCCACGACGCGCAACTGATTTCCAAAATTCATCTTTCTCCTGTGAGGATGGAACTTACGACCCCTGGTTTATTAGAGCAGTGCTCTACCACTGAGCTAAAGAGGCGCGGCCTAGCGGTACTCTTGGGTACTTCGTCCTTACGGTCGTCTGCATCATCCGACTTCAGCTGACAACACTTCATATTACCAGCTAATATTTGCAGCTATGGCGACAAATTACTGCTTGACTACACATCTGACACGTAACCGATGTGCTCTCCAAACAACAACACTTGCATTTCAGAACATGTCTTTCACACATGTCTACAAAATCACCTTCACCTTCAAATACAGCTTCCTTGCGACTGACAGAGACGTAGGCAAAGTTTAAAGTTGCTATTTCCATTAAATCTCGTTAATCAGAAAAACGGTAATTTACACTTGCAGCGGAACAAAATTCCGTTCCGCCCAGCGCCTGGCTCGAACCCACGACCCTGGGATTAAGAGTCTGACGCTCTACCGACTGAGCTAGCCGGCTACCTCGGTGAATACCTGCCGGGTAGCACGTCACACAGTACTCGTTTGGGTTGGGTGGTCCCATACAGAATCTCTCCATGATGCCTAATGTTTTCCTAACGTCACACTCGTCACGTACTTCACTTTTATGTCATAATCATTTCTGAGAGGTAAAGAAATTGCATGACAACATGCAGAGCTAGTGGCGTCAAAATTAACGCACATACTTTATGTGACTCAAAAGCCGAACGAGTTACTTTCCGACGTTGTTTTAGATGTGCAAGTGATAGTCAAAACTCGCTGTGTCGGCACTCTGCCGACCATTTCGCTAGTTAACACCGGTCTTGTTGTGTGTGTTTCAAGCTCAAGAGCATCTCCAAGCAAAAAATGGTCAACAGCAACATTCAGACGGTTTCGTACTGCTCAATTGCTACATTAAAACGTTATGTTTCTTTTTCAGAACTGGAAAAACACAAGCGTGACAGCATTCGAACCTCTAATCTTCAGATCCGAAGTCCGACGCCTTATCCTTTAGGCCACACGGTCACTGACGACCAACATTTACATTTATACGACTCATCTCGAAACGCTCACACCCCTGAGGATTTGTGTTTTCGTTCTACACAGCCGCTGCCCCTTGCTCTTTCCCACCCATTCGTTACATTCAACCTCTGACGAGACCGACCAAATATAGACTGTGAAACAAGACCACACACTTTGTGCATTCGGAATCGAAGGCAGGGCGTCCCTCGCCGCATTTGCTACGGTTGCCATTTGCTACTTCTGCAGAAGCGGCGGCGGCGGCGACGACGACGACGACGACGACGACGACGACGACGACGACGAATATCGCGAAAGGCTCTGAGATATGTGAGAAATACATCTATAAAATGTAATTCAGACTGCCTCGTCCCACCTTATGCTGTACCGCTTTGGCAAATGCTTTATCTGCGCCATTCGCCTTAATCGCATCTGAGAGTGATTCTTAAAAAAACGCCTGTCGCTAATTGTTCGTCATCACAGGTACTGTTTGCTATACGGCCACGACGCGCAACTGATTTCCAAAATTCATCTCTCTCCTGTGAGGATGGAACTTACGACCCCTGGTTTATTAGACCAGTGCTCTACCACTGAGCTAAAGAGGCGCGGCCTAGCGGTACTCTTGGGTACTTCGTCCTTACGGTCGTCTGCATCATCCGACTTCAGCTGACAACACTTCATATTACCAGCTAATATTTGCAGCTATGGCGACAAATTACTGCTTGACTACACATCTGACACGTAACCGATGTGCTCTCCAAACAACAACACTTGCATTTCAGAACATGTCTTTCACACATGTCTACAAAATCACCTTCACCTTCAAATACGGCTTCCTTGCGACTGACAGAGACGTAGGCAATGTTTAAAGTTGCTATTTCCATTAAATCTCGTTAATCAGAAAAACGGTAATTTACACTTGCAGCGGAACAAATTTCCGTTCCGCCCAGCGTCTGGCTCGAACCCACGACCCTGGGATTAAGACTCTGAAGCTCTACCGACTGAGCTAGCCGGCTAACTCGGTGAATACCTGCCGGGTAGCACGTCACACAGTACTCGTTTGGGTTGGGTGGTCCCATACAGAATCTCTCCATGATGCCTAATGTTTTCCTAACGTCACACTCGTCACGTACTTCACTTTTATGTCATAATCATTTCTGAGAGGTAAAGAAATTGCATGACAACATGCAGAGCTAGTGGCGTCAAAATTAACGCACATACTTTATGTGACTCAAAAGCCGAACGAGTTACTTTCCGACGTTGTTTTAGATGTGCAAGTGATAGTCAAAACTCGCTGTGTCGGCACTCTGCCGACCATTTCGCTAGTTAACACCGGTCTTGTTGTGTGTGTTTCAAGCTCAAGAGCATCTCCAAGCAAAAAATGGTCAACAGCAACATTCAGACGGTTTCGTACTGCTCAATTGCTACATTAAAACGTTATGTTTCTTTTTCAGAACTGGAAAAACACAAGCGTGACAGCATTCGAACCTGTAATCTTCAGATCCGAAGTCCGACGCCTTATCCTTTAGGCCACACGGTCACTGACGACCAACATTTACATGTATACGACTCATCTCGAAACGCTCACACCCCTGAGGATTTGTGTTTTCGTTCTACACAGCCGCTGCCCCTTGCTCTTTCCCACCCATTCGTTACATTCAACCTCTGACGAGACCGACCAAATATAGACTGTGAAACAAGACCACACACTTTGTGCATTCGGAATCGAAGGCAGGGCGTCCCTCGCCGCATTTGCTACGGTTGCCATTTGCTACTTCTGCAGAAGCGGCGGCGGCGGCGACGACGACGACGACGACGACGAATATCGCGAAAGGCTCTGAGATATGTGAGAAATACATCTATAAAATGTAATTCAGACTGCCTCGTCCCACCTTATGCTGTACCGCTTTGGCAAATGCTTTATCTGCGCCATTCGCCTTAATCGCATCTGAGAGTGATTCTTAAAAAAACGCCTGTCGCTAATTGTTCGTCATCACAGGTACTGTTTGCTATACGGCCACGACGCGCAACTGATTTCCAAAATTCATCTCTCTCCTGTGAGGATGGAACTTACGACCCCTGGTTTATTAGACCAGTGCTCTACCACTGAGCTAAAGAGGCGCGGCCTAGCGGTACTCTTGGGTACTTCGTCCTTACGGTCGTCTGCATCATCCGACTTCAGCTGACAACACTTCATATTACCAGCTAATATTTGCAGCTATGGCGACAAATTACTGCTTGACTACACATCTGACACGTAACCGATGTGCTCTCCAAACAACAACACTTGCATTTCAGAACATGTCTTTCACACATGTCTACAAAATCACCTTCACCTTCAAATACGGCTTCCTTGCGACTGACAGAGACGTAGGCAATGTTTAAAGTTGCTATTTCCATTAAATCTCGTTAATCAGAAAAACGGTAATTTACACTTGCAGCGGAACAAATTTCCGTTCCGCCCAGCGTCTGGCTCGAACCCACGACCCTGGGATTAAGACTCTGAAGCTCTACCGACTGAGCTAGCCGGCTAACTCGGTGAATACCTGCCGGGTAGCACGTCACACAGTACTCGTTTGGGTTGGGTGGTCCCATACAGAATCTCTCCATGATGCCTAATGTTTTCCTAACGTCACACTCGTCACGTACTTCACTTTTATGTCATAATCATTTCTGAGAGGTAAAGAAATTGCATGACAACATGCAGAGCTAGTGGCGTCAAAATTAACGCACATACTTTATGTGACTCAAAAGCCGAACGAGTTACTTTCCGACGTTGTTTTAGATGTGCAAGTGATAGTCAAAACTCGCTGTGTCGGCACTCTGCCGACCATTTCGCTAGTTAACACCGGTCTTGTTGTGTGTGTTTCAAGCTCAAGAGCATCTCCAAGCAAAAAATGGTCAACAGCAACATTCAGACGGTTTCGTACTGCTCAATTGCTACATTAAAACGTTATGTTTCTTTTTCAGAACTGGAAAAACACAAGCGTGACAGCATTCGAACCTGTAATCTTCAGATCCGAAGTCCGACGCCTTATCCTTTAGGCCACACGGTCACTGACGACCAACATTTACATGTATACGACTCATCTCGAAACGCTCACACCCCTGAGGATTTGTGTTTTCGTTCTACACAGCCGCTGCCCCTTGCTCTTTCCCACCCATTCGTTACATTCAACCTCTGACGAGACCGACCAAATATAGACTGTGAAACAAGACCACACACTTTGTGCATTCGGAATCGAAGGCAGGGCGTCCCTCGCCGCATTTGCTACGGTTGCCATTTGCTACTTCTGCAGAAGCGGCGGCGGCGGCGACGACGACGACGACGACGACGAATATCGCGAAAGGCTCTGAGATATGTGAGAAATACATCTATAAAATGTAATTCAGACTGCCTCGTCCCACCTTATGCTGTACCGCTTTGGCAAATGCTTTATCTGCGCCATTCACCTTAATCGCATCTGAGAGTGATTCTTAAAAAAACGCCTGTCGCTAATTGTTCGTCATCACAGGTACTGTTTGCTATACGGCCACGACGCGCAACTGATTTCCAAAAATCATCTTTCTCCTGTGAGGATGGAACTTACGACCCCTGGTTTATTAGACCAGTGCTCTACCACTGAGCTAAAGAGGAGCGGCCTAGCGGTACTCTTGGGTACTTCGTCCTTACGGTCGTCTGCATCATCCGACTTCAGCTGACAACACTTCATATTACCAGCTAATATTTGCAGCTATGGCGACAAATTACTGCTTGACTACACATCTGACACGTAACCGATGTGCTCTCCAAACAACAACACTTGCATTTCAGAACATGTCTTTCACACATGTCTACAAAATCACCTTCACCTTCAAATACAGCTTCCTTGCGACTGACAGAGACGTAGGCAAAGTTTAAAGTTGCTATTTCCATTAAATCTCGTTAATCAGAAAAACGGTAATTTACACTTGCAGCGGAACAAAATTCCGTTCCGCCCAGCGCCTGGCTCGAACCCACGACACTGGGATTAAGAGTCTGACGCTCTACCGACTGAGCTAGCCGGCTACCTCGGTGAATACCTGCCGGGTAGCACGTCACACAGTACTCGTTTGGGTTGGGTGGTCCCATACAGAATCTCTCCATGATGCCTAATGTTTTCCTAACGTCACACTCGTCACGTACTTCACTTTTATGTCATAATCATTTCTGAGAGGTAAAGAAATTGCATGACAACATGCAGAGCTAGTGGCGTCAAAATTAACGCACATACTTTATGTGACTCAAAAGCCGAACGAGTTACTTTCCGACGTTGTTTTAGATGTGCAAGTGATAGTCAAAACTCGCTGTGTCGGCACTCTGCCGACCATTTCGCTAGTTAACACCGGTCTTGTTGTGTGTGTTTCAAGCTCAAGAGCATCTCCAAGCAAAAAATGGTCAACAGCAACATTCAGACGGTTTCGTACTGCTCAATTGCTACATTAAAACGTTATGTTTCTTTTTCAGAACTGGAAAAACACAAGCGTGACAGCATTCGAACCTCTAATCTTCAGATCCGAAGTCCGACGCCTTATCCTTTAGGCCACACGGTCACTGACGACCAACATTTACATTTATACGACTCATCTCGAAACGCTCACACCCCTGAGGATTTGTGTTTTCGTTCTACACAGCCGCTGCCCCTTGCTCTTTCCCACCCATTCGTTACATTCAACCTCTGACGAGACCGACCAAATATAGACTGTGAAACAAGACCACACACTTTGTGCATTCGGAATCGAAGGCAGGGCGTCCCTCGCCGCATTTGCTACGGTTGCCATTTGCTACTTCTGCAGAAGCGGCGGCGGCGACGACGACGACGACGACGACGACGACGAATATCGCGAAAGGCTCTGAGATATGTGAGAAATACATCTATAAAATGTAATTCAGACTGCCTCGTCCCACCTTATGCTGTACCGCTTTGGCAAATGCTTTATCTGCGCCATTCGCCTTAATCGCATCTGAGAGTGATTCTTAAAAAAACGCCTGTCGCTAATTGTTCGTCATCACAGGTACTGTTTGCTATACGGCCACGACGCGCAACTGATTTCCAAAATTCATCTCTCTCCTGTGAGGATGGAACTTACGACCCCTGGTTTATTAGACCAGTGCTCTACCACTGAGCTAAAGAGGCGCGGCCTAGAGGTACTCTTGGGTACTTCGTCCTTACGGTCGTCTGCATCATCCGACTTCAGCTGACAACACTTCATATTACCAGCTAATATTTGCAGCTATGGCGACAAATTACTGCTTGACTACACATCTGACACGTAACCGATGTGCTCTCCAAACAACAACACTTGCATTTCAGAACATGTCTTTCACACATGTCTACAAAATCACCTTCACCTTCAAATACGGCTTCCTTGCGACTGACAGAGACGTAGGCAAAGTTTAAAGTTGCTATTTCCATTAAATCTCGTTAATCAGAAAAACGGTAATTTACACTTGCAGCGGAACAAATTTCCGTTCCGCCCAGCGTCTGGCTCGAACCCACGACCCTGGGATTAAGAGTCTGAAGCTCTACCGACTGAGCTAGCCGGCTAACTCGGTGAATACCTGCCGGGTAGCACGTCACACAGTACTCGTTTGGGTTGGGTGGTCCCATACAGAATCTCTCCATGATGCCTAATGTTTTCCTAACGTCACACTCGTCACGTACTTCACTTTTATGTCATAATCATTTCTGAGAGGTAAAGAAATTGCATGACAACATGCAGAGCTAGTGGCGTCAAAATTAACGCACATACTTTATGTGACTCAAAAGCCGAACGAGTTACTTTCCGACGTTGTTTTAGATGTGCAAGTGATAGTCAAAACTCGCTGTGTCGGCACTCTGCCGACCATTTCGCTAGTTAACACCGGTCTTGTTGTGTGTGTTTCAAGCTCAAGAGCATCTCCAAGCAAAAAATGGTCAACAGCAACATTCAGACGGTTTCGTACTGCTCAATTGCTACATTAAAACGTTATGTTTCTTTTTCAGAACTGGAAAAACACAAGCGTGACAGCATTCGAACCTGTAATCTTCAGATCCGAAGTCCGACGCCTTATCCTTTAGGCCACACGGTCACTGACGACCAACATTTACATGTATACGACTCATCTCGAAACGCTCACACCCCTGAGGATTTGTGTTTTCGTTCTACACAGCCGCTGCCCCTTGCTCTTTCCCACCCATTCGTTACATTCAACCTCTGACGAGACCGACCAAATATAGACTGTGAAACAAGACCACACACTTTGTGCATTCGGAATCGAAGGCAGGGCGTCCCTCGCCGCATTTGCTACGGTTGCCATTTGCTACTTCTGCAGAAGCGGCGGCGGCGGCGACGACGACGACGACGACGACGAATATCGCGAAAGGCTCTGAGATATGTGAGAAATACATCTATAAAATGTAATTCAGACTGCCTCGTCCCACCTTATGCTGTACCGCTTTGGCAAATGCTTTATCTGCGCCATTCGCCTTAATCGCATCTGAGAGTGATTCTTAAAAAAACGCCTGTCGCTAATTGTTCGTCATCACAGGTACTGTTTGCTATACGGCCACGACGCGCAACTGATTTCCAAAAATCATCTTTCTCCTGTGAGGATGGAACTTACGACCCCTGGTTTATTAGACCAGTGCTCTACCACTGAGCTAAAGAGGAGCGGCCTAGCGGTACTCTTGGGTACTTCGTCCTTACGGTCGTCTGCATCATCCGACTTCAGCTGACAACACTTCATATTACCAGCTAATATTTGCAGCTATGGCGACAAATTACTGCTTGACTACACATCTGACACGTAACCGATGTGCTCTCCAAACAACAACACTTGCATTTCAGAACATGTCTTTCACACATGTCTACAAAATCACCTTCACCTTCAAATACAGCTTCCTTGCGACTGACAGAGACGTAGGCAAAGTTTAAAGTTGCTATTTCCATTAAATCTCGTTAATCAGAAAAACGGTAATTTACACTTGCAGCGGAACAAAATTCCGTTCCGCCCAGCGTCTGGCTCGAACCCACGACCCTGGGATTAAGAGTCTGACGCTCTACCGACTGAGCTAGCCGGCTACCTCGGTGAATACCTGCCGGGTAGCACGTCACACAGTACTCGTTTGGGTTGGGTGGTCCCATACAGAATCTCTCCATGATGCCTAATGTTTTCCTAACGTCACACTCGTCACGTACTTCACTTTTATGTCATAATCATTTCTGAGAGGTACAGAAATTGCATGACAACATGCAGAGCTAGTGGCGTCAAAATTAACGCACATACTTTATGTGACTCAAAAGCCGAACGAGTTACTTTCCGACGTTGTTTTAGATGTGCAAGTGATAGTCAAAACTCGCTGTGTCGGCACTCTGCCGACCATTTCGCTAGTTAACACCGGTCTTGTTGTGTGTGTTTCAAGCTCAAGAGCATCTCCAAGCAAAAAATGGTCAACAGCAACATTCAGACGGTTTCGTACTGCTCAATTGCTACATTAAAACGTTATGTTTCTTTTTCAGAACTGGAAAAACACAAGCGTGACAGCATTCGAACCTGTAATCTTCAGATCCGAAGTCCGACGCCTTATCCTTTAGGCCACACGGTCACTGACGACCAACATTTACATTTATACGACTCATCTCGAAACGCTCACACCCCTGAGGATTTGTGTTTTCGTTCTACACAGCCGCTGCCCCTTGCTCTTTCCCACCCATTCGTTACATTCAACCTCTGACGAGACCGACCAAATATAGACTGTGAAACAAGACCACACACTTTGTGCATTCGGAATCGAAGGCAGGGCGTCCCTCGCCGCATTTGCTACGGTTGCCATTTGCTACTTCTGCAGAAGCGGCGGCGGCGACGACGACGACGACGACGACGACGACGAATATCGCGAAAGGCTCTGAGATATGTGAGAAATACATCTATAAAATGTAATTCAGACTGCCTCGTCCCACCTTATGCTGTACCGCTTTGGCAAATGCTTTATCTGCGCCATTCGCCTTAATCGCATCTGAGAGTGATTCTTAAAAAAACGCCTGTCGCTAATTGTTCGTCATCACAGGTACTGTTTGCTATACGGCCACGACGCGCAACTGATTTCCAAAATTCATCTCTCTCCTGTGAGGATGGAACTTACGACCCCTGGTTTATTAGACCAGTGCTCTACCACTGAGCTAAAGAGGCGCGGCCTAGCGGTACTCTTGGGTACTTCGTCCTTACGGTCGTCTGCATCATCCGACTTCAGCTGACAACACTTCATATTACCAGCTAATATTTGCAGCTATGGCGACAAATTACTGCTTGACTACACATCTGACACGTAACCGATGTGCTCTCCAAACAACAACACTTGCATTTCAGAACATGTCTTTCACACATGTCTACAAAATCACCTTCACCTTCAAATACGGCTTCCTTGCGACTGACAGAGACGTAGGCAAAGTTTAAAGTTGCTATTTCCATTAAATCTCGTTAATCAGAAAAACGGTAATTTACACTTGCAGCGGAACAAATTTCCGTTCCGCCCAGCGTCTGGCTCGAACCCACGACCCTGGGATTAAGAGTCTGAAGCTCTACCGACTGAGCTAGCCGGCTAACTCGGTGAATACCTGCCGGGTAGCACGTCACACAGTACTCGTTTGGGTTGGGTGGTCCCATACAGAATCTCTCCATGATGCCTAATGTTTTCCTAACGTCACACTCGTCACGTACTTCACTTTTATGTCATAATCATTTCTGAGAGGTAAAGAAATTGCATGACAACATGCAGAGCTAGTGGCGTCAAAATTAACGCACATACTTTATGTGACTCAAAAGCCGAACGAGTTACTTTCCGACGTTGTTTTAGATGTGCAAGTGATAGTCAAAACTCGCTGTGTCGGCACTCTGCCGACCATTTCGCTAGTTAACACCGGTCTTGTTGTGTGTGTTTCAAGCTCAAGAGCATCTCCAAGCAAAAAATGGTCAACAGCAACATTCAGACGGTTTCGTACTGCTCAATTGCTACATTAAAACGTTATGTTTCTTTTTCAGAACTGGAAAAACACAAGCGTGACAGCATTCGAACCTGTAATCTTCAGATCCGAAGTCCGACGCCTTATCCTTTAGGCCACACGGTCACTGACGACCAACGTTTACATGTATACGACTCATCTCGAAACGCTCACACCCCTGAGGATTTCTGTTTTCGTTCTACACAGCCGCTGCCCCTTGCTCTTTCCCACCCATTCGTTACATTCAACCTCTGACGAGACCGACCAAATATAGACTGTGAAACAAGACCACACACTTTGTGCATTCGGAATCGAAGGCAGGGCGTCCCTCGCCGCATTTGCTACGGTTGCCATTTGCTACTTCTGCAGAAGCGGAGGCGGCGGCGGCGACGACGACGACGACGACGACGACGACGAATATCGCGAAAGGCTCTGAGATATGTGAGAAATACATCTATAAAATGTAATTCAGACTGCCTCGTCCCACCTTATGCTGTACCGCTTTGGCAAATGCTTTATCTGCGCCATTCGCCTTAATCGCATCTGAGAGTGATTCTTAAAAAAACGCCTGTCGCTAATTGTTCGTCATCACAGGTACTGTTTGCTATACGGCCACGACGCGCAACTGATTTCCAAAAATCATCTTTCTCCTGTGAGGATGGAACTTACGACCCCTGGTTTATTAGACCAGTGCTCTACCACTGAGCTAAAGAGGAGCGGCCTAGCGGTACTCTTGGGTACTTCGTCCTTACGGTCGTCTGCATCATCCGACTTCAGCTGACAACACTTCATATTACCAGCTAATATTTGCAGCTATGGCGACAAATTACTGCTTGACTACACATCTGACACGTAACCGATGTGCTCTCCAAACAACAACACTTGCATTTCAGAACATGTCTTTCACACATGTCTACAAAATCACCTTCACCTTCAAATACAGCTTCCTTGCGACTGACAGAGACGTAGGCAAAGTTTAAAGTTGCTATTTCCATTAAATCTCGTTAATCAGAAAAACGGTAATTTACACTTGCAGCGGAACAAAATTCCGTTCCGCCCAGCGTCTGGCTCGAACCCACGACCCTGGGATTAAGAGTCTGACGCTCTCCCGACTGAGCTAGCCGGCTACCTCGGTGAATACCTGCCGGGTAGCACGTCACACAGTACTCGTTTGGGTTGGGTGGTCCCATACAGAATCTCTCCATGATGCCTAATGTTTTCCTAACGTCACACTCGTCACGTACTTCACTTTTATGTCATAATCATTTCTGAGAGGTACAGAAATTGCATGACAACATGCAGAGCTAGTGGCGTCAAAATTAACGCACATACTTTATGTGACTCAAAAGCCGAACGAGTTACTTTCCGACGTTGTTTTAGATGTGCAAGTGATAGTCAAAACTCGCTGTGTCGGCACTCTGCCGACCATTTCGCTAGTTAACACCGGTCTTGTTGTGTGTGTTTCAAGCTCAAGAGCATCTCCAAGCAAAAAATGGTCAACAGCAACATTCAGACGGTTTCGTACTGCTCAATTGCTACATTAAAACGTTATGTTTCTTTTTCAGAACTGGAAAAACACAAGCGTGACAGCATTCGAACCTGTAATCTTCAGATCCGAAGTCCGACGCCTTATCCTTTAGGCCACACGGTCACTGACGACCAACATTTACATTTATACGACTCATCTCGAAACGCTCACACCCCTGAGGATTTGTGTTTTCGTTCTACACAGCCGCTGCCCCTTGCTCTTTCCCACCCATTCGTTACATTCAACCTCTGACGAGACCGACCAAATATAGACTGTGAAACAAGACCACACACTTTGTGCATTCGGAATCGAAGGCAGGGCGTCCCTCGCCGCATTTGCTACGGTTGCCATTTGCTACTTCTGCAGAAGCGGCGGCGGCGACGACGACGACGACGACGACGACGACGAATATCGCGAAAGGCTCTGAGATATGTGAGAAATACATCTATAAAATGTAATTCAGACTGCCTCGTCCCACCTTATGCTGTACCGCTTTGGCAAATGCTTTATCTGCGCCATTCGCCTTAATCGCATCTGAGAGTGATTCTTAAAAAAACGCCTGTCGCTAATTGTTCGTCATCACAGGTACTGTTTGCTATACGGCCACGACGCGCAACTGATTTCCAAAATTCATCTCTCTCCTGTGAGGATGGAACTTACGACCCCTGGTTTATTAGACCAGTGCTCTACCACTGAGCTAAAGAGGCGCGGCCTAGAGGTACTCTTGGGTACTTCGTCCTTACGGTCGTCTGCATCATCCGACTTCAGCTGACAACACTTCATATTACCAGCTAATATTTGCAGCTATGGCGACAAATTACTGCTTGACTACACATCTGACACGTAACCGATGTGCTCTCCAAACAACAACACTTGCATTTCAGAACATGTCTTTCACACATGTCTACAAAATCACCTTCACCTTCAAATACGGCTTCCTTGCGACTGACAGAGACGTAGGCAAAGTTTAAAGTTGCTATTTCCATTAAATCTCGTTAATCAGAAAAACGGTAATTTACACTTGCAGCGGAACAAATTTCCGTTCCGCCCAGCGTCTGGCTCGAACCCACGACCCTGGGATTAAGAGTCTGAAGCTCTACCGACTGAGCTAGCCGGCTAACTCGGTGAATACCTGCCGGGTAGCACGTCACACAGTACTCGTTTGGGTTGGGTGGTCCCATACAGAATCTCTCCATGATGCCTAATGTTTTCCTAACGTCACACTCGTCACGTACTTCACTTTTATGTCATAATCATTTCTGAGAGGTAAAGAAATTGCATGACAACATGCAGAGCTAGTGGCGTCAAAATTAACGCACATACTTTATGAGACTCAAAAGCCGAACGAGTTACTTTCCGACGTTGTTTTAGATGTGCAAGTGATAGTCAAAACTCGCTGTGTCGGCACTCTGCCGACCATTTCGCTAGTTAACACCGGTCTTGTTGTGTGTGTTTCAAGCTCAAGAGCATCTCCAAGCAAAAAATGGTCAACAGCAACATTCAGACGGTTTCGTACTGCTCAATTGCTACATTAAAACGTTATGTTTCTTTTTCAGAACTGGAAAAACACAAGCGTGACAGCATTCGAACCTGTAATCTTCAGATCCGAAGTCCGACGCCTTATCCTTTAGGCCACACGGTCACTGACGACCAACATTTACATGTATACGACTCATCTCGAAACGCTCACACCCCTGAGGATTTCTGTTTTCGTTCTACACAGCCGCTGCCCCTTGCTCTTTCCCACCCATTCGTTACATTCAACCTCTGACGAGACCGACCAAATATAGACTGTGAAACAAGACCACACACTTTGTGCATTCGGAATCGAAGGCAGGGCGTCCCTCGCCGCATTTGCTACGGTTGCCATTTGCTACTTCTGCAGAAGCGGAGGCGGCGGCGGCGACGACGACGACGACGACGACGACGACGAATATCGCGAAAGGCTCTGAGATATGTGAGAAATACATCTATAAAATGTAATTCAGACTGCCTCGTCCCACCTTATGCTGTACCGCTTTGGCAAATGCTTTATCTGCGCCATTCGCCTTAATCGCATCTGAGAGTGATTCTTAAAAAAACGCCTGTCGCTAATTGTTCGTCATCACAGGTACTGTTTGCTATACGGCCACGACGCGCAACTGATTTCCAAAATTCATCTTTCTCCTGTGAGGATGGAACTTACGACCCCTGGTTTATTAGACCAGTGCTCTACCACTGAGCTAAAGAGGCGCGGCCTAGCGGTACTCTTGGGTACTTCGTCCTTACGGTCGTCTGCATCATCCGACTTCAGCTGACAACACTTCATATTACCAGCTAATATTTGCAGCTATGGCGACAAATTACTGCTTGACTACACATCTGACACGTAACCGATGTGCTCTCCAAACAACAACACTTGCATTTCAGAACATGTCTTTCACACATGTCTACAAAATCACCTTCACCTTCAAATACAGCTTCCTTGCGACTGACAGAGACGTAGGCAAAGTTTAAAGTTGCTATTTCCATTAAATCTCGTTAATCAGAAAAACGGTAATTTACACTTGCAGCGGAACAAAATTCCGTTCCGCCCAGCGTCTGGCTCGAACCCACGACCCTGGGATTAAGAGTCTGACGCTCTACCGACTGAGCTAGCCGGCTACCTCGGTGAATTCCTGCCGGGTAGCACGTCACACAGTACTCGTTTGGGTTGGGTGGTCCCATACAGAATCTCTCCATGATGCCTAATGTTCTCCTAACGTCACACTCGTCACGTACTTCACTTTTATGTCATAATCATTTCTGAGAGGTAAAGAAATTGCATGACAACATGCAGAGCTAGTGGCGTCAAAATTAACGCACATACTTTATGTGACTCAAAAGCCGAACGAGTTACTTTCCGACGTTGTTTTAGATGTGCAAGTGATAGTCAAAACTCGCTGTGTCGGCACTCTGCCGACCATTTCGCTAGTTAACACCGGTCTTGTTGTGTGTGTTTCAAGCTCAAGAGCATCTCCAAGCAAAAAATGGTCAACAGCAACATTCAGACGGTTTCGTACTGCTCAATTGCTACATTAAAACGTTATGTTTCTTTTTCAGAACTGGAAAAACACAAGCGTGACAGCATTCGAACCTGTAATCTTCAGATCCGAAGTCCGACGCCTTATCCTTTAGGCCACACGGTCACTGACGACCAACATTTACATGTATACGACTCATCTCGAAACGCTCACACCCCTGAGGATTTGTGTTTTCGTTCTACACAGCCGCTGCCCCTTGCTCTTTCCCACCCATTCGTTACATTCAACCTCTGACGAGACCGACCAAATATAGACTGTGAAACAAGACCACACACTTTGTGCATTCGGAATCGAAGGCAGGGCGTCCCTCGCCGCATTTGCTACGGTTGCCATTTGCTACTTCTGCAGAAGCGGCGGCGGCGGCGACGACGACGACGACGACGACGAATATCGCGAAAGGCTCTGAGATATGTGAGAAATACATCTATAAAATGTAATTCAGACTGCCTCGTCCCACCTTATGCTGTACCGCTTTGGCAAATGCTTTATCTGCGCCATTCGCCTTAATCGCATCTGAGAGTGATTCTTAAAAAAACGCCTGTCGCTAATTGTTCGTCATCACAGGTACTGTTTGCTATACGGCCACGACGCGCAACTGATTTCCAAAAATCATCTTTCTCCTGTGAGGATGGAACTTACGACCCCTGGTTTATTAGACCAGTGCTCTACCACTGAGCTAAAGAGACGCGGCCTAGCGGTACTCTTGGGTACTTCGTCCTTACGGTCGTCTGCATCATCCGACTTCAGCTGACAACACTTCATATTACCAGCTAATATTTGCAGCTATGGCGACAAATTACTGCTTGACTACACATCTGACACGTAACCGATGTGCTCTCCAAACAACAACACTTGCATTTCAGAACATGTCTTTCACACATGTCTACAAAATCACCTTCACCTTCAAATACAGCTTCCTTGCGACTGACAGAGACGTAGGCAAAGTTTAAAGTTGCTATTTCCATTAAATCTCGTTAATCAGAAAAACGGTAATTTACACTTGCAGCGGAACAAAATTCCGTTCCGCCCAGCGTCTGGCTCGAACCCACGACCCTGGGATTAAGAGTCTGACGCTCTACCGACTGAGCTAGCCGGCTACCTCGGTGAATACCTGCCGGGTAGCACGTCACACAGTACTCGTTTGGGTTGGGTGGTCCCATACAGAATCTCTCCATGATGCCTAATGTTTTCCTAACGTCACACTCGTCACGTACTTCACTTTTATGTCATAATCATTTCTGAGAGGTAAAGAAATTGCATGACAACATGCAGAGCTAGTGGCGTCAAAATTAACGCACATACTTTATGTGACTCAAAAGCCGAACGAGTTACTTTCCGACGTTGTTTTAGATGTGCAAGTGATAGTCAAAACTCGCTGTGTCGGCACTCTGCCGACCATTTCGCTAGTTAACACCGGTCTTGTTGTGTGTGTTTCAAGCTCAAGAGCATCTCCAAGCAAAAAATGGTCAACAGCAACATTCAGACGGTTTCGTACTGCTCAATTGCTACATTAAAACGTTATGTTTCTTTTTCAGAACTGGAAAAACACAAGCGTGACAGCATTCGAACCTGTAATCTTCAGATCCGAAGTCCGACGCCTTATCCTTTAGGCCACACGGTCACTGACGACCAACATTTACATTTATACGACTCATCTCGAAACGCTCAGACCCCTGAGGATTTGTGTTTTCGTTCTACACAGCCGCTGCCCCTTGCTCTTTCCCACCCATTCGTTACATTCAACCTCTGACGAGACCGACCAAATATAGACTGTGAAACAAGACCACACACTTTGTGCATTCGGAATCGAAGGCAGGGCGTCCCTCGCCGCATTTGCTACGGTTGCCATTTGCTACTTCTGCAGAAGCGGCGGCGGCGACGACGACGACGACGACGACGACGACGACGAATATCGCGAAAGGCTCTGAGATATGTGAGAAATACATCTATAAAATGTAATTCAGACTGCCTCGTCCCACCTTATGCTGTACCGCTTTGGCAAATGCTTTATCTGCGCCATTCGCCTTAATCGCATCTGAGAGTGATTCTTAAAAAAACGCCTGTCGCTAATTGTTCGTCATCACAGGTACTGTTTGCTATACGGCCACGACGCGCAACTGATTTCCAAAATTCATCTCTCTCCTGTGAGGATGGAACTTACGACCCCTGGTTTATTAGACCAGTGCTCTACCACTGAGCTAAAGAGGCGCGGCCTAGCGGTACTCTTGGGTACTTCGTCCTTACGGTCGTCTGCATCATCCGACTTCAGCTGACAACACTTCATATTACCAGCTAATATTTGCAGCTATGGCGACAAATTACTGCTTGACTACACATCTGACACGTAACCGATGTGCTCTCCAAACAACAACACTTGCATTTCAGAACATGTCTTTCACACATGTCTACAAAATCACCTTCACCTTCAAATACGGCTTCCTTGCGACTGACAGAGACGTAGGCAAAGTTTAAAGTTGCTATTTCCATTAAATCTCGTTAATCAGAAAAACGGTAATTTACACTTGCAGCGGAACAAATTTCCGTTCCGCCCAGCGTCTGGCTCGAACCCACGACCCTGGGATTGAGAGTCTGACGCTCTACCGACTGAGCTAGCCGGCTAACTCGGTGAATACCTGCCGGGTAGCACGTCACACAGTACTCGTTTGGGTTGGGTGGTCCCATACAGAATCTCTCCATGATGCCTAATGTTTTCCTAACGTCACACTCGTCACGTACTTCACTTTTATGTCATAATCATTTCTGAGAGGTAAAGAAATTGCATGACAACATGCAGAGCTAGTGGCGTCAAAATTAACGCACATACTTTATGTGACTCAAAAGCCGAACGAGTTACTTTCCGACGTTGTTTTAGATGTGCAAGTGATAGTCAAAACTCGCTGTGTCGGCACTCTGCCGACCATTTCGCTAGTTAACACCGGTCTTGTTGTGTGTGTTTCAAGCTCAAGAGCATCTCCAAGCAAAAAATGGTCAACAGCAACATTCAGACGGTTTCGTACTGCTCAATTGCTACATTAAAACGTTATGTTTCTTTTTCAGAACTGGAAAAACACAAGCGTGACAGCATTCGAACCTGTAATCTTCAGATCCGAAGTCTTATCCTTTAGGCCACACGGTCACTGACGACCAACATTTACATTTATACGACTCATCTCGAAACGCTCACACCCCTGAGGATTTCTGTTTTCGTTCTACACAGCCGCTGCCCCTTGCTCTTTCCCACCCATTCGTTACATTCAACCTCTGACGAGACCGACCAAATATAGACTGTGAAACAAGACCACACACTTTGTGCATTCGGAATCGAAGGCAGGGCGTCCCTCGCCGCATTTGCTACGGTTGCCATTTGCTACTTCTGCAGAAGCGGAGGCGGCGGCGGCGACGACGACGACGACGACGACGACGACGACGAATATCGCGAAAGGCTCTGAGATATGTGAGAAATACATCTATAAAATGTAATTCAGACTGCCTCGTCCCACCTTATGCTGTACCGCTTTGGCAAATGCTTTATCTGCGCCATTCGCCTTAATCGCATCTGAGAGTGATTCTTAAAAAAACGCCTGTCGCTAATTGTTCGTCATCACAGGTACTGTTTGCTATACGGCCACGACGCGCAACTGATTTCCAAAATTCATCTTTCTCCTGTGAGGATGGAACTTACGACCCCTGGTTTATTAGACCAGTGCTCTACCACTGAGCTAAAGAGGCGCGGCCTAGCGGTACTCTTGGGTACTTCGTCCTTACGGTCGTCTGCATCATCCGACTTCAGCTGACAACACTTCATATTACCAGCTAATATTTGCAGCTATGGCGACAAATTACTGCTTGACTACACATCTGACACGTAACCGATGTGCTCTCCAAACAACAACACTTGCATTTCAGAACATGTCTTTCACACATGTCTACAAAATCACCTTCACCTTCAAATACAGCTTCCTTGCGACTGACAGAGACGTAGGCAAAGTTTAAAGTTGCTATTTCCATTAAATCTCGTTAATCAGAAAAACGGTAATTTACACTTGCAGCGGAACAAATTTCCGTTCCGCCCAGCGTCTGGCTCGAACCCACGACCCTGGGATTAAGAGTCTGACGCTCTACCGACTGAGCTAGCCGGCTACCTCGGTGAATACCTGCCGGGTAGCACGTCACACAGTACTCGTTTGGGTTGGGTGGTCCCATACAGAATCTCTCCATGATGCCTAATGTTCTCCTAACGTCACACTCGTCACGTACTTCACTTTTATGTCATAATCATTTCTGAGAGGTAAAGAAATTGCATGACAACATGCAGAGCTAGTGGCGTCAAAATTAACGCACATACTTTATGTGACTCAAAAGCCGAACGAGTTACTTTCCGACGTTGTTTTAGATGTGCAAGTGATAGTCAAAACTCGCTGTGTCGGCACTCTGCCGACCATTTCGCTAGTTAACACCGGTCTTGTTGTGTGTGTTTCAAGCTCAAGAGCATCTCCAAGCAAAAAATGGTCAACAGCAACATTCAGACGGTTTCGTACTGCTCAATTGCTACATTAAAACGTTATGTTTCTTTTTCAGAACTGGAAAAACACAAGCGTGACAGCATTCGAACCTGTAATCTTCAGATCCGAAGTCCGACGCCTTATCCTTTAGGCCACACGGTCACTGACGACCAACATTTACATGTATACGACTCATCTCGAAACGCTCACACCCCTGAGGATTTCTGTTTTCGTTCTACACAGCCGCTGCCCCTTGCTCTTTCCCACCCATTCGTTACATTCAACCTCTGACGAGACCGACCAAATATAGACTGTGAAACAAGACCACACACTTTGTGCATTCGGAATCGAAGGCAGGGCGTCCCTCGCCGCATTTGCTACGGTTGCCATTTGCTACTTCTGCAGAAGCGGAGGCGGCGGCGACGACGACGACGACGACGACGACGACGACGAATATCGCGAAAGGCTCTGAGATATGTGAGAAATACATCTATAAAATGTAATTCAGACTGCCTCGTCCCACCTTATGCTGTACCGCTTTGGCAAATGCTTTATCTGCGCCATTCGCCTTAATCGCATCTGAGAGTGATTCTTAAAAAAACGCCTGTCGCTAATTGTTCGTCATCACAGGTACTGTTTGCTATACAGCCACGACGCGCAACTGATTTCCAAAATTCATCTTTCTCCTGTGAGGATGGAACTTACGACCCCTGGTTTATTAGACCAGTGCTCTACCACTGAGCTAAAGAGGCGCGGCCTAGCGGTACTCTTGGGTACTTCGTCCTTACGTTCGTCTGCATCATCCGACTTCAGCTGACAACACTTCATATTACCAGCTAATATTTGCAGCTATGGCGACAAATTACTGCTTGACTACACATCTGACACGTAACCGATGTGCTCTCCAAACAACAACACTTGCATTTCAGAACATGTCTTTCACACATGTCTACAAAATCACCTTCACCTTCAAATACAGCTTCCTTGCGACTGACAGAGTCGTAGGCAAAGTTTAAAGTTGCTATTTCCATTAAATCTCGTTAATCAGAAAAACGGTAATTTACACTTGCAGCGGAACAAAATTCCGTTCCGCCCAGCGTCTGTCTCGAACCCACGACCCTGGGATTAAGAGTCTGACGCTCTACCGACTGAGCTAGCCGGCTACCTCGGTGAATTCCTGCCGGGTAGCACGTCACACAGTACTCGTTTGGGTTGGGTGGTCCCATACAGAATCTCTCCATGATGCCTAATGTTTTCCTAACGTCACACTCGTCACGTACTTCACTTTTATGTCATAATCATTTCTGAGAGGTAAAGAAATTGCATGACAACATGCAGAGCTAGTGGCGTCAAAATTAACGCACATACTTTATGTGACTCAAAAGCCGAACGAGTTACTTTCCGACGTTGTTTTAGATGTGCAAGTGATAGTCAAAACTCGCTGTGTCGGCACTCTGCCGACCATTTCGCTAGTTAACACCGGTCTTGTTGTGTGTGTTTCAAGCTCAAGAGCATCTCCAAGCAAAAAATGGTCAACAGCAACATTCAGACGGTTTCGTACTGCTCAATTGCTACATTAAAACGTTATGTTTCTTTTTCAGAACTGGAAAAACACAAGCGTGACAGCATTCGAACCTGTAATCTTCAGATCCGAAGTCCGACGCCTTATCCTTTTTTTTTTTTTTTTTTTTTAATTTAGGGCCTCCTTCCTCCCCTTCAGCCCCGCCTTGCGCTCGCCATAAATCGCCTTCGTCGGCGTCGGCTTCATCTGCCATGATTTCTGAAGTACTTATTCTTCTGAACTATTCCGATTTCCAAACCAAAGATACTTCTAAACCTATTGCATAGTCCCGCAATGGTGACAAAGTAGAATATATATATATATTTTTTTTTTTTTTTTAAATAGAAAATGAAAAAGGAACTCTGGTCCGCTAGAAAAACAGAAGAAAATAAAATAGTCCTTGTCGTAACACTGTTCAGTATACGTCACTGTGACATTTGAAGAAGAAAAGAGAAAAAACAAAGCAATGTAGAATGAAGGAAAGAAAAAAATACTTCTTTCATCGAAGAACGACTTCTAAAAAATTCGCATATCGTTTCCTGTAATGTCTCGTCTGTGAAAGTATGTGAAACTGTAATGCCAGGTAAAGACAGAACGCCGCCTCACTCTTGGGTTCTTGCGTCTGTAAATAATGAACATAATGACCCTTCAACCAATTGACAGAGTTCCGTTTGGTGTTCGGGTACGGCACTGAATCCGGATACAGGAAATCTTCAGGTTTAATACAAAGCTGGGAAGTCCTCATAATCGTAGCCAGTTTTCGGCGAATGCATGGCCAAACTGCTTGGACAGTGGTGCACAGAAAACGATGTTCATCAGTATCAGGCAAGTTGCACGTTAGGCACAAAGGTGAGTCAGCCAAATGTAGAGCATGAAGTCGTGAATTGGTACTTATTTTACGGTTCACGCCCCTGTACCAAGAGGCTTTCACTGACGTTGGTAAATCGCGGCTATGTATGTTTTTCCATATCACTGGCCAGCGATGATTGGGGTATTTGTGTTCGATGTTGTTCCTGTTCTTGGTTGCCAGTAGTTTATTATAAACTAACTTCACCACGGAAAGCTCATTTTCTGGGAGAGTTGACCGTACGTAACTGAACTCAATGAAAAAGCTCTTAAAGTGAGTCAGCGCAGGCGGAATATGTTGAACAGAGACAGGAGGCTGCAGGCAGGCCGGCGCTATTTCGGTTAACAAGTGAGCCGTTAGACTGTTCGGTAACGACCTCCACCGTTTGTAGGTGGTGCATACGTACAAAGCTCGTGACTTGGAACGAACATCTGTTAAATTTAAGCCTCCATCGGTCGTGGAGAGAGTGAGCGTATCGTACTTGACTTTAAAAATGTGTCCACGTGTGACAAAATGGCCTAGAGCGGACATCATACGCTTCGCTGTCTCCTGTGGCATGGGCAGTACTTGTGCAACGTAGTTAATCTTTGAGGTGAGGTAGACATTAGCGAAGGTGACTTTCTGCAGTTCATCAAGGCTTCTTAGGTAGTGGGTCTGCATGCAAGCACGCATACTTGCCAGGAGATTCCTATAGTTCACCGCAATTGTGTGCTGTATGTTGCTCCTGTACTCAATACCAAGGCATTTCATTTTAGAAATTAGTTGCAACTGACCGTGATGGTGCAGCGAGATGCCGCGTCCTATGTTCATAATGCCAGATTTCCTGGCATTCAACTTCGCACCCGCAACAAGTTCGTAGTTTTTGACGATCTGAAGGGCTTCCTCGACTTCACCTTCGTCCATGACCAAAAATCCGACGTCATCCGCATATGCAGTACAAACAATCTTAATGCCGTGGATGGTTAATCCTTGTAGACGCTGTGTCAAGGTGACAAGCAAAGGCTCAATGGCAATGGCAAACAAGGCCATCGACATAGGGCATCCCTGTCGCACTGAGTTAGTAATATTAATTGATGCGCTCAGCTGGCCATTCACCATGAGTCGAGTTACTCCTTTACGAAGGAGCTCATGTATAAGATTGATAAAACGTAGTGGAAATCCCATGGCATGCATCGTCCGGATGAGAAACTGATGGTTTACTCTGTCGAATGCCTTTGAAAAGTCAAGGGAAACTAGCGCACACCGTATCTTACACGCATCTGCAATGGCTATAACGTCCCTGTATTGAGACAAATTTTGGAAGATCGTCCTACCGACACCTACACTGGTCTGGTACTGACCAATGACAGTATTCATCAACATTTTCAATCTATTAGAAATAATACGTGCTAAAATTTTGTAGTCACTGTTCAGTAAAGTAAGCGGCCGAAAATCGTCAACAGAACTGCACATTGGGCGTTTAGGGATTAAAACCACGATGCCTTCCACGAGAGCCTGAGGAACATTAAAATCTGGCCGTAAAATTTCATTAAACATACTCAACAACTTGGGCTTTAATTTGTCGCAGAAAGTAAGATAAAATTCGGCAGTGAGACCGTCGGGTCCCGGCGATTTATTTTTCGGACTTCGTGATAGCGCAGAATCCAATTCGTCTTCATCAATTCCTCGCATGAGAGTTTCGACTTCAGCAGCACCCAAAGTCCTTTGCAAGTTATTGAGTAATTCATCGTGAGTTCCATCGTCGGTATGTGTCGTTGTCAGGAGACCTGCCAAGTGATTGTGAAGTGCGTTCCGTATGTCTTGTTGCCGCGTGAGCGCAACGCCTTCACTCAACTGAAGACGAGTTATTAATCTCCGCCGCCCCCTCTTATTTTCACGAATGACGTGAAACATGGATGTCATTTCGTCGTCTATCACATTCTGGGGCCTGGACCTTATTTGAAAGCCTTCTGCCTGCTGCCGCTGAAGTTTTAATAATTTTGCCTTAATTTTTTTAATCTGCATAAAATTTTCAGGTACAGTCACATCGGACTGGTAAAGCTCCCTGAGACAAGTAAAATAAAACTCAGACGTTTGCCGTTGCCACCAGGATTTGTCCCGAGCGTAGCGTTTAAACATTTTTGATAAAGTTGGTTTGGCATGTGTTATCCACCATTCAGTAACGGAGGCATACTGTGCAACCCGTCGTTCACATGCCTCCCATGTTTCGTTAAAGACACGGTGACAGTCAACATCGTTAAGGAGAGCATTGTTAAGTTTCCAGAAACCTCTGCCGCGAAATGTGCCTTGCTTGACCATGTTAACAGTACAAATATATGCGGCATGATCGGAAAAAATTGTGGGCCAAACTTCGGATTGGAGGACTTGAGTCTTCATACACGCCGATACATAGATTCTGTCTAGCCGGCTTGCAGAGTGGTTCGTGACATGAGTGAACCCAGGTGCCGCTCCGTGCGTATGCTCCCATGTGTCAATGAGGTTCATTTCTTGGACGATACGTTCTAGTTCTCCAGATTTGTTAAAATTAGGCGTCTGGTCTTTTGGACTTAAGACACAATTGAAGTCACCCGCAAAAATTATACGATCGTAGGTTCCCCTAAAAAGTGGGACTATGGCGCTTGTGAAGAACTCAGCCCTAGCACGCCTATTGCTACTGCCGGACGGGGCGTAAACATTGATTATGCGTGTCCGATGGAAAGTGACAGCGATCCCTCTATGATCAGGCAGTTTTTCTACGTCGGTCGCTACAATCCCTTCTTTTAACAGAATCGCCGTCCCTAAATTCGCACCGCTCCCGGAATTGGAGAGAGTAGTATAACCAGTTATTCGGTCAAGTTCAATCGCAGCGACTTCTTGAAGTAACAGAATATCGATATCCGCTGCGTATACAAAATCTTGTAAATTACGGAGCCGCCAGTACGACTGTATCTTATTGATGTTTAACGTGGCAATTTTATAGGCTTGGGGCTCGTTCATGGGAGAAGGCACATACTATTAATTAAACAGTCTTAGAAGGATGGCTAACGAAATTGAGGCCAAGCGCGTCAGTCGGAGTTCCTGTAGTTCCCGGTACGGTTGGTGTATACTGCTCTGTGGGGGGTGCCGAAGATTCCGTCTCAATGGTCCGCATGACAGCCGCATCATTGCTCGCATCCAATACTTCCATTTCCCGTGCCCAATTCCCAGTGAGAGTGGCCTCTGACAAAAGCGATCCTGCGTTTCCTTGAGCGTGGGTATCCGGCAAAACGACTCTACTCGAGGTATCACTATCTTCCACCCGTCGTGGATTCACAGGGGGAGACACTACAGGATCAATGTCCATTCGACCAGACGCAGGGAGACCAACTTCAGAGGGTTCAGAAGTGTTCTGACACATTTGGCTGCTTATTCGTTTCGCTTTGTCGCGGAGCTGTGGGGCGAGCTGATTGGCTCCTTGATGTGCAAGTCTCCGCTTCTTTTTGGAAGGCTTCCTGTTAGGGTTCGCAGTATCATCAACATCCGAAGTGGACTGTTGACTCTGGGGTTGATCCGCCGGGAACACAGCGTCTGCTTCATCCTCAGTACCAGTGGCATCAACCACTGGGGAGTCATCCGTCGTTACCTCCATCTCTGAGTGTGGTAGCGGCGGTGCCGCGTCAGCACTCGGTTCTTTGACGTTATCGGCCAAAACATCGTTCAAACGAGGGGCATCTACAGGCGGGGTCGCGGGTGGAAGACCAGAAGCCGCGACAGCGTATGTCAGTGGCAGTGCCGTCGTCACAGGGGGGCTAGCGGCTTCACCGACAGGTATCTGCGTCACCCGTCTTTGTATACATTCAGAGCGCACGTGGCCGGGCGCACCACAGCCGGCACACGTTTTTGGCTGCCCATCATATATGACAATTCCGCGATGTCCACCTACGTAAATATATGAAGGTATGTGCTTCTGTATATCGATCTTAACCTGCCTGACGCCGTTAAGCACCGGAAATTTGTGGGCTTTGGACCAACGCTCCGCAAAATTGTTAATGACCCTCCCGTAAGGTGTCAATGCAGAATTTATTTGCGCGGCTGTTATTTCAAACGGGAGTTCGAAAATACGTGCCGTCCGGATGCCCAGTCCAGCATGCGTAATGCTGACGTCACTGACGGTACCATCGCTATGTTTAAACTTCAGTACACCTCCACTGGACTCTACAATTCTATCACACAGTTCAGAGGACGTTAATTTCACATAAACAACACTAGTCACGATAGAGAAATTTATCCCCACAATGTCATCAAAAGTAATCTTAGCTGTTTCCTCTAACCATGCTTCAACTTCAAACGAATTTGGTTTCGAAAAGTTCCTATCAAAGGTAAACTTCAAGGTATCTTTCCTGTTAGTCGGATTCATAATTCCATATCAGATCCTACAGAACGGAACGAATACTAATAAGCAGACGCTGTAAGCACGCGACTCACCGCCTGACGTAAACACTTCCTGCCGCAGCGCGCTGGCCCTGGAGGTCCGCTCACCACCGCTGCCGCAGGCAGACTGGTCCTTTAGGCCACACGGTCACTGACGACCAACATTTACATGTATACGACTCATCTCGAAACGCTCACACCCCTGAGGATTTGTGTTTTCGTTCTACACAGCCGCTGCCCCTTGCTCTTTCCCACCCATTCGTTACATTCAACCTCTGACGAGACCGACCAAATATAGACTGTGAAACAAGACCACACACTTTGTGCATTCGGAATCGAAGGCAGGGCGTCCCTCGCCGCATTTGCTACGGTTGCCATTTGCTACTTCTGCAGAAGCGGCGGCGGCGGCGACGACGACGACGACGACGACGAATATCGCGAGAGGCTCTGAGATATGTGAGAAATACATCTATAAAATGTAATTCAGACTGCCTCGTCCCACCTTATGCTGTACCGCTTTGGCAAATGCTTTATCTGCGCCATTCGCCTTAATCGCATCTGAGAGTGATTCTTAAAAAAACGCCTGTCGCTAATTGTTCGTCATCACAGGTACTGTTTGCTATACGGCCACGACGCGCAACTGATTTCCAAAATTCATCTTTCTCCTGTGAGGATGGAACTTACGACCCCTGGTTTATTAGACCAGTGCTCTACCACTGAGCTAAAGAGGCGCGGCCTAGCGGTACTCTTGGGTACTTCGTCCTTACGGTCGTCTGCATCATCCGACTTCAGCTGACAACACTTCATATTACCAGCTAATATTTGCAGCTATGGCGACAAATTACTGCTTGACTACACATCTGACACGTAACCGATGTGCTCTCCAAACAACAACACTTGCATTTCAGAACATGTCTTTCACACATGTCTACAAAATCACCTTCACCTTCAAATACAGCTTCCTTGCGACTGACAGAGACGTAGGCAAAGTTTAAAGTTGCTATTTCCATTAAATCTCGTTAATCAGAAAAACGGTAATTTACACTTGCAGCGGAACAAATTTCCGTTCCGCCCAGCGTCTGGCTCGAACCCACGACCCTGGGATTAAGAGTCTGACGCTCTACCGACTGAGCTAGCCGGCTACCTCGGTGAATACCTGCCGGGTAGCACGTCACACAGTACTCGTTTGGGTTGGGTGGTCCCATACAGAATCTCTCCATGATGCCTAATGTTCTCCTAACGTCACACTCGTCACGTACTTCACTTTTATGTCATAATCATTTCTGAGAGGTAAAGAAATTGCATGACAACATGCAGAGCTAGTGGCGTCAAAATTAACGCACATACTTTATGTGACTCAAAAGCCGAACGAGTTACTTTCCGACGTTGTTTTAGATGTGCAAGTGATAGTCAAAACTCGCTGTGTCGGCACTCTGCCGACCATTTCGCTAGTTAACACCGGTCTTGTTGTGTGTGTTTCAAGCTCAAGAGCATCTCCAAGCAAAAAATGGTCAACAGCAACATTCAGACGGTTTCGTACTGCTCAATTGCTACATTAAAACGTTATGTTTCTTTTTCAGAACTGGAAAAACACAAGCGTGACAGCATTCGAACCTGTAATCTTCAGATCCGAAGTCCGACGCCTTATCCTTTAGGCCACACGGTCACTGACGACCAACATTTACATGTATACGACTCATCTCGAAACGCTCACACCCCTGAGGATTTCTGTTTTCGTTCTACACAGCCGCTGCCCCTTGCTCTTTCCCACCCATTCGTTACATTCAACCTCTGACGAGACCGACCAAATATAGACTGTGAAACAAGACCACACACTTTGTGCATTCGGAATCGAAGGCAGGGCGTCCCTCGCCGCATTTGCTACGGTTGCCATTTGCTACTTCTGCAGAAGCGGCGGCGGCGACGACGACGACGACGACGACGAATATCGCGAAAGGCTCTGAGATATGTGAGAAATACATCTATAAAATGTAATTCAGACTGCCTCGTCCCACCTTATGCTGTACCGCTTTGGCAAATGCTTTATCTGCGCCATTCGCCTTAATCGCATCTGAGAGTGATTCTTAAAAAAACGCCTGTCGCTAATTGTTCGTCATCACAGGTACTGTTTGCTATACGGCCACGACGCGCAACTGATTTCCAAAATTCATCTTTCCCCTGTGAGGATGGAACTTACGACCCCTAGTTTATTAGACCAGTGCTCTACCACTGAGCTAAAGAGGCGCGGCCTAGCGGTACTCTTGGGTACTTCGTCCTTACGGTCGTCTGCATCATCCGACTTCAGCTGACAACACTTCATATTACCAGCTAATATTTGCAGCTATGGCGACAAATTACTGCTTGACTACACATCTGACACGTAACCGATGTGCTCTCCAAACAACAACACTTGCATTTCAGAACATGTCTTTCACACATGTCTACAAAATCACCTTCACCTTCAAATACAGCTTCCTTGCGACTGACAGAGACTTAGGCAAAGTTTAAAGTTGCTATTTCCATTAAATCTCGTTAATCAGAAAAACGGTAATTTACACTTGCAGCGGAACAAAATTCCGTTCCGCCCAGCGTCTGGCTCGAACCCACGACCCTGGGATTAAGAGTCTGACGCTCTACCGACTGAGCTAGCCGGCTACCTCGGTGAATACCTGCCGGGTAGCACGTCACACAGTACTCGTTTGGGTTGGGTGGTCCCATACAGAATCTCTCCATGATGCCTAATGTTCTCCTAACGTCACACTCGTCACGTACTTCACTTTTATGTCATAATCATTTCTGAGAGGTAAAGAAATTGCATGACAACATGCAGAGCTAGTGGCGTCAAAATTAACGCACATACTTTATGTGACTCAAAAGCCGAACGAGTTACTTTCCGACGTTGTTTTAGATGTGCAAGTGATAGTCAAAACTCGCTGTGTCGGCACTCTGCCGACCATTTCGCTAGTTAACACCGGTCTTGTTGTGTGTGTTTCAAGCTCAAGAGCATCTCCAAGCAAAAAATGGTCAACAGCAACATTCAGACGGTTTCGTACTGCTCAATTGCTACATTAAAACGTTATGTTTCTTTTTCAGAACTGGAAAAACACAAGCGTGACAGCATTCGAACCTGTAATCTTCAGATCCGAAGTCCGACGCCTTATCCTTTAGGCCACACGGTCACTGACGACCAACATTTACATGTATACGACTCATCTCGAAACGCTCACACCCCTGAGGATTTCTGTTTTCGTTCTACACAGCCGCTGCCCCTTGCTCTTTCCCACCCATTCGTTACATTCAACCTCTGACGAGACCGACCAAATATAGACTGTGAAACAAGACCACACACTTTGTGCATTCGGAATCGAAGGCAGGGCGTCCCTCGCCGCATTTGCTACGGTTGCCATTTGCTACTTCTGCAGAAGCGGAGGCGGCGGCGGCGACGACGACGACGACGACGACGAATATCGCGAAAGGCTCTGAGATATGTGAGAAATACATCTATAAAATGTAATTCAGACTGCCTCGTCCCACCTTATGCTGTACCGCTTTGGCAAATGCTTTATCTGCGCCATTCGCCTTAATCGCATCTGAGAGTGATTCTTAAAAAAACGCCTGTCGCTAATTGTTCGTCATCACAGGTACTGTTTGCTATACAGCCACGACGCGCAACTGATTTCCAAAATTCATCTTTCTCCTGTGAGGATGGAACTTACGACCCCTGGTTTATTAGACCAGTGCTCTACCACTGAGCTAAAGAGGCGCGGCCTAGCGGTACTCTTGGGTACTTCGTCCTTACGGTCGTCTGCATCATCCGACTTCAGCTGACAACACTTCATATTACCAGCTAATATTTGCAGCTATGGCGACAAATTACTGCTTGACTACACATCTGACACGTAACCGATGTGCTCTCCAAACAACAACACTTGCATTTCAGAACATGTCTTTCACACATGTCTACAAAATCACCTTCACCTTCAAATACAGCTTCCTTGCGACTGACAGAGTCGTAGGCAAAGTTTAAAGTTGCTATTTCCATTAAATCTCGTTAATCAGAAAAACGGTAATTTACACTTGCAGCGGAACAAAATTCCGTTCCGCCCAGCGTCTGTCTCGAACCCACGACCCTGGGATTAAGAGTCTGACGCTCTACCGACTGAGCTAGCCGGCTACCTCGGTGAATTCCTGCCGGGTAGCACGTCACACAGTACTCGTTTGGGTTGGGTGGTCCCATACAGAATCTCTCCATGATGCCTAATGTTCTCCTAACGTCACACTCGTCACGTACTTCACTTTTATGTCATAATCATTTCTGAGAGGTAAAGAAATTGCATGACAACATGCAGAGCTAGTGGCGTCAAAATTAACGCACATACTTTATGTGACTCAAAAGCCGAACGAGTTACTTTCCGACGTTGTTTTAGATGTGCAAGTGATAGTCAAAACTCGCTGTGTCGGCACTCTGCCGACCATTTCGCTAGTTAACACCGGTCTTGTTGTGTGTGTTTCAAGCTCAAGAGCATCTCCAAGCAAAAAATGGTCAACAGCAACATTCAGACGGTTTCGTACTGCTCAATTGCTACATTAAAACGTTATGTTTCTTTTTCAGAACTGGAAAAACACAAGCGTGACAGCATTCGAACCTGTAATCTTCAGATCCGAAGTCCGACGCCTTATCCTTTAGGCCACACGGTCACTGACGACCAACATTTACATGTATACGACTCATCTCGAAACGCTCACACCCCTGAGGATTTGTGTTTTCGTTCTACACAGCCGCTGCCCCTTGCTCTTTCCCACCCATTCGTTACATTCAACCTCTGACGAGACCGACCAAATATAGACTGTGAAACAAGACCACACACTTTGTGCATTCGGAATCGAAGGCAGGGCGTCCCTCGCCGCATTTGCTACGGTTGCCATTTGCTACTTCTGCAGAAGCGGCGGCGGCGGCGACGACGACGACGACGACGACGACGACGAATATCGCGAAAGGCTCTGAGATATGTGAGAAATACATCTATAAAATGTAATTCAGACTGCCTCGTCCCACCTTATGCTGTACCGCTTTGGCAAATGCTTTATCTGCGCCATTCGCCTTAATCGCATCTGAGAGTGATTCTTAAAAAAACGCCTGTCGCTAATTGTTCGTCATCACAGGTACTGTTTGCTATACGGCCACGACGCGCAACTGATTTCCAAAATTCATCTTTCTCCTGTGAGGATGGAACTTACGACCCCTGGTTTATTAGACCAGTGCTCTACCACTGAGCTAAAGAGGCGCGGCCTAGCGGTACTCTTGGGTACTTCGTCCTTACGGTCGTCTGCATCATCCGACTTCAGCTGACAACACTTCATATTACCAGCTAATATTTGCAGCTATGGCGACAAATTACTGCTTGACTACACATCTGACACGTAACCGATGTGCTCTCCAAACAACAACACTTGCATTTCAGAACATGTCTTTCACACATGTCTACAAAATCACCTTCACCTTCAAATACAGCTTCCTTGCGACTGACAGAGACTTAGGCAAAGTTTAAAGTTGCTATTTCCATTAAATCTCGTTAATCAGAAAAACGGTAATTTACACTTGCAGCGGAACAAAATTCCGTTCCGCCCAGCGTCTGGCTCGAACCCACGACCCTGGGATTAAGAGTCTGACGCTCTACCGACTGAGCTAGCCGGCTACCTCGATGAATTCCTGCCGGGTAGCACGTCACACAGTACTCGTTTGGGTTGGGTGGTCCCATACAGAATCTCTCCATGATGCCTAATGTTCTCCTAACGTCACACTCGTCACGTACTTCACTTTTATGTCATAATCATTTCTGAGAGGTAAAGAAATTGCATGACAACATGCAGAGCTAGTGGCGTCAAAATTAACGCACATACTTTATGTGACTCAAAAGCCGAACGAGTTACTTTCCGACGTTGTTTTAGATGTGCAAGTGATAGTCAAAACTCGCTGTGTCGGCACTCTGCCGACCATTTCGCTAGTTAACACCGGTCTTGTTGTGTGTGTTTCAAGCTCAAGAGCATCTCCAAGCAAAAAATGGTCAACAGCAACATTCAGACGGTTTCGTACTGCTCAATTGCTACATTAAAACGTTATGTTTCTTTTTCAGAACTGGAAAAACACAAGCGTGACAGCATTCGAACCTGTAATCTTCAGATCCGAAGTCTTATCCTTTAGGCCACACGGTCACTGACGACCAACATTTACATTTATACGACTCATCTCGAAACGCTCACACCCCTGAGGATTTGTGTTTTCGTTCTACACAGCCGCTGCCCCTTGCTCTTTCCCACCCATTCGTTACATTCAACCTCTGACGAGACCGACCAAATATAGACTGTGAAACAAGACCACACACTTTGTGCATTCGGAATCGAAGGCAGGGCGTCCCTCGCCGCATTTGCTACGGTTGCCATTTGCTACTTCTGCAGAAGCGGCGACGACGACGACGACGACGACGACGACGACGACGACGAATATCGAGAAAGGCTCTGAGATATGTGAGAAATACATCTATAAAATGTAATTCAGACTGCCTCGTCCCACCTTATGCTGTACCGCTTTGGCAAATGCTTTATCTGCGCCATTCGCCTTAATCGCATCTGAGAGTGATTCTTAAAAAAACGCCTGTCGCTAATTGTTCGTCATCACAGGTACTGTTTGCTATACGGCCACGACGCGCAACTGATTTCCAAAATTCATCTTTCTCCTGTGAGGATGGAACTTACGACCCCTGGTGTATTAGACCAGTGCTCTACCACTGAGCTAAAGAGGCGCGGCCTAGCGGTACTCTTGGGTACTTCGTCCTTACGGTCGTCTGCATCATCCGACTTCAGCTGACAACACTTCATATTACCAGCTAATATTTGCAGCTATGGCGACAAATTACTGCTTGACTACACATCTGACACGTAACCGATGTGCTCTCCAAACAACAACACTTGCATTTCAGAACATGTCTTTCACACATGTCTACAAAATCACCTTCACCTTCAAATACAGCTTCCTTGCGACTGACAGAGACGTAGGCAAAGTTTAAAGTTGCTATTTCCATTAAATCTCGTTAATCAGAAAAACGGTAATTTACACTTGCAGCGGAACAAAATTCCGTTCCGCCCAGCGTCTGGCTCGAACCCACGACCCTGGGATTAAGAGTCTGAAGCTCTACCGACTGAACTAGCCGGCTAACTCGGTGAATACCTGCCGGGTAGCACGTCACACAGTACTCGTTTGGGTTGGGTGGTCCCATACAGAATCTCTCCATGATGCCTAATGTTTTCCTAACGTCACACTCGTCACGTACTTCACTTTTATGTCATAATCATTTCTGAGAGGTACAGAAATTGCATGACAACATGCAGAGCTAGTGGCGTCAAAATTAACGCACATACTTTATGTGACTCAAAAGCCGAACGAGTTACTTTCCGACGTTGTTTTAGATGTGCAAGTGATAGTCAAAACTCGCTGTGTCGGCACTCTGCCGACCATTTCGCTAGTTAACACCGGTCTTGTTGTGTGTGTTTCAAGCTCAAGAGCATCTCCAAGCAAAAAATGGTCAACAGCAACATTCAGACGGTTTCGTACTGCTCAATTGCTACATTAAAACGTTATGTTTCTTTTTCAGAACTGGAAAAACACAAGCGTGACAGCATTCGAACCTGTAATCTTCACATCCGAAGTCCGACGCCTTATCCTTTAGGCCACACGGTCACTGACGACCAACATTTACATGTATACGACTCATCTCGAAACGCTCACACCCCTGAGGATTTGTGTTTTCGTTCTACACAGCCGCTGCCCCTTGCTCTTTCCCACCCATTCGTTACATTCAACCTCTGACGAGACCGACCAAATATAGACTGTGAAACAAGACCACACACTTTGTGCATTCGGAATCGAAGGCAGGGCGTCCCTCGCCGCATTTGCTACGGTTGCCATTTGCTACTTCTGCAGAAGCGGCGGCGGCGACGACGACGACGACGACGACGACGACGACGACGACGACGAATATCGAGAAAGGCTCTGAGATATGTGAGAAATACATCTATAAAATGTAATTCAGACTGCCTCGTCCACCTTATGCTGTACCGCTTTGGCAAATGCTTTATCTGCGCCATTCGCCTTAATCGCATCTGAGAGTGATTCTTAAAAAAACGCCTGTCGCTAATTGTTCGTCATCACAGGTACTGTTTGCTATACGGCCACGACGCGCAACTGATTTCCAAAATTCATCTTTTTCCTGTGAGGATGGAACTTACGACCCCTGGTTTATTAGACCATTGCTCTACCACTGAGCTAAAGAGGCGCGGCCTAGCGGTACTCTTGGGTACTTCGTCCTTACGGTCGTCTGCATCATCCGACTTCAGCTGACAACACTTCATATTACCAGCTAATATTTGCAGCTATGGCGACAAATTACTGCTTGACTACACATCTGACACGTAACCGATGTGCTCTCCAAACAACAACACTTGCATTTCAGAACATGTCTTTCACACATGTCTACAAAATCACCTTCACCTTCAAATACAGCTTCCTTGAGACTGACAGAGACGTAGGCAAAGTTTAAAGTTGCTATTTCCATTAAATCTCGTTAATCAGAAAAACGGTAATTTACACTTGCAGCGGAACAAAATTCCGTTCCGCCCAGCGTCTGGCTCGAACCCACGACCCTGGGATTAAGAGTCTGACGCTCTACCGACTGAGCTAGCCGGCTACCTCGGTGAATACCTGCCGGGTAGCACGTCACACAGTACTCGTTTGGGTTGGGTGGTCCCATACAGAATCTCTCCATGATGCCTAATGTTTTCCTAACGTCACACTCGTCACGTACTTCACTTTTATGTCATAATCATTTCTGAGAGGTACAGAAATTGCATGACAACATGCAGAGCTAGTGGCGTCAAAATTAACACACATACTTTATGTGACTCAAAAGCCGAACGAGTTACTTTCCGACGTTGTTTTAGATGTGCAAGTGATAGTCAAAACTCGCTGTGTCGGCACTCTGCCGACCATTTCGCTAGTTAACACCGGTCTTGTTGTGTGTGTTTCAAGCTCAAGAGCATCTCCAAGCAAAAAATGGTCAACAGCAACATTCAGACGGTTTCGTACTGCTCAATTGCTACATTAAAACGTTATGTTTCTTTTTCAGAACTGGAAAAACACAAGCGTGACAGCATTCGAACCTGTAATCTTCAGATCCGAAGTCTTATCCTTTAGGCCACACGGTCACTGACGACCAACATTTACATTTATACGACTCATCTCGAAACGCTCACACCCCTGAGGATTTGTGTTTTCGTTCTACACAGCCGCTGCCCCTTGCTCTTTCCCACCCATTCGTTACATTCAACCTCTGACGAGACCGACCAAATATAGACTGTGAAACAAGACCACACACTTTGTGCATTCGGAATCGAAGGCAGGGCGTCCCTCGCCGCATTTGCTACGGTTGCCATTTGCTACTTCTGCAGAAGCGGCGGCGGCGACGACGACGACGACGACGACGACGACGACGACGAATATCGCGAAAGGCTCTGAGATATGTGAGAAATACATCTATAAAATGTAATTCAGACTGCCTCGTCCCACCTTATGCTGTACCGCTTTGGCAAATGCTTTATCTGCGCCATTCGCCTTAATCGCATCTGAGAGTGATTCTTAAAAAAACGCCTGTCGCTAATTGTTCGTCATCACAGGTACTGTTTGCTATACGGCCACGACGCGCAACTGATTTCCAAAATTCATCTTTCTCCTGTGAGGATGGAACTTACGACCCCTGGTTTATTAGACCAGTGCTCTACCACTGAGCTAAAGAGGCGCGGCCTAGCGGTACTCTTGGGTACTTCGTCCTTACGGTCGTCTGCATCATCCGACTTCAGCTGACAACACTTCATATTACCAGCTAATATTTGCAGCTATGGCGACAAATTACTGCTTGACTACACATCTGACACGTAACCGATGTGCTCTCCAAACAACAACACTTGCATTTCAGAACATGTCTTTCACACATGTCTACAAAATCACCTTCACCTTCAAATACAGCTTCCTTGCGACTGACAGAGACGTAGGCAAAGTTTAAAGTTGCTATTTCCATTAAATCTCGTTAATCAGAAAAACGGTAATTTACACTTGCAGCGGAACAAAATTCCGTTCCGCCCAGCGTCTGGCTCGAACCCACGACCCTGGGATTAAGAGTCTGAAGCTCTACCGACTGAGCTAGCCGGCTAACTCGGTGAATACCTGCCGGGTAGCACGTCACACAGTACTCGTTTGGGTTGGGTGGTCCCATACAGAATCTCTCCATGATGCCTAATGTTTTCCTAACGTCACACTCGTCACGTACTTCACTTTTATGTCATAATCATTTCTGAGAGGTACAGAAATTGCATGACAACATGCAGAGCTAGTGGCGTCAAAATTAACGCACATACTTTATGTGACTCAAAAGCCGAACGAGTTACTTTCCGACGTTGTTTTAGATGTGCAAGTGATAGTCAAAACTCGCTGTGTCGGCACTCTGCCGACCATTTCGCTAGTTAACACCGGTCTTGTTGTGTGTGTTTCAAGCTCAAGAGCATCTCCAAGCAAAAAATGGTCAACAGCAACATTCAGACGGTTTCGTACTGCTCAATTGCTACATTAAAACGTTATGTTTCTTTTTCAGAACTGGAAAAACACAAGCGTGACAGCATTCGAACCTGTAATCTTCACATCCGAAGTCCGACGCCTTATCCTTTAGGCCACACGGTCACTGACGACCAACATTTACATGTATACGACTCATCTCGAAACGCTCACACCCCTGAGGATTTGTGTTTTCGTTCTACACAGCCGCTGCCCCTTGCTCTTTCCCACCCATTCGTTACATTCAACCTCTGACGAGACCGACCAAATATAGACTGTGAAACAAGACCACACACTTTGTGCATTCGGAATCGAAGGCAGGGCGTCCCTCGCCGCATTTGCTACGGTTGCCATTTGCTACTTCTGCAGAAGCGGCGGCGGCGGCGACGACGACGACGACGACGACGACGACGACGACGACGACGAATATCGAGAAAGGCTCTGAGATATGTGAGAAATACATCTATAAAATGTAATTCAGACTGCCTCGTCCACCTTATGCTGTACCGCTTTGGCAAATGCTTTATCTGCGCCATTCGCCTTAATCGCATCTGAGAGTGATTCTTAAAAAAACGCCTGTCGCTAATTGTTCGTCATCACAGGTACTGTTTGCTATACGGCCACGACGCGCAACTGATTTCCAAAATTCATCTTTTTCCTGTGAGGATGGAACTTACGACCCCTGGTTTATTAGACCAGTGCTCTACCACTGAGCTAAAGAGGCGCGGCCTAGCGGTACTCTTGGGTACTTCGTCCTTACGGTCGTCTGCATCATCCGACTTCAGCTGACAACACTTCATATTACCAGCTAATATTTGCAGCTATGGCGACAAATTACTGCTTGACTACACATCTGACACGTAACCGATGTGCTCTCCAAACAACAACACTTGCATTTCAGAACATGTCTTTCACACATGTCTACAAAATCACCTTCACCTTCAAATACAGCTTCCTTGAGACTGACAGAGACGTAGGCAAAGTTTAAAGTTGCTATTTCCATTAAATCTCGTTAATCAGAAAAACGGTAATTTACACTTGCAGCGGAACAAAATTCCGTTCCGCCCAGCGTCTGGCTCGAACCCACAACCCTGGGATTAAGAGTCTGACGCTCTACCGACTGAGCTAGCCGGCTAAATCGGTGAATACCTGCCGGGTAGCACGTCACACACTACTCGTTTGGGTTGGGTGGTCCCATACAGAATCTCTCCATGATGCCTAATGTTTTCCTAACGTCACACTCGTCACGTACTTCACTTTTATGTCATAATCATTTCTGAGAGGTACAGAAATTGCATGACAACATGCAGAGCTAGTGGCGTCAAAATTAACACACATACTTTATGTGACTCAAAAGCCGAACGAGTTACTTTCCGACGTTGTTTTAGATGTGCAAGTGATAGTCAAAACTCGCTGTGTCGGCACTCTGCCGACCATTTCGCTAGTTAACACCGGTCTTGTTGTGTGTGTTTCAAGCTCAAGAGCATCTCCAAGCAAAAAATGGTCAACAGCAACATTCAGACGGTTTCGTACTGCTCAATTGCTACATTAAAACGTTATGTTTCTTTTTCAGAACTGGAAAAACACAAGCGTGACAGCATTCGAACCTGTAATCTTCACATCCGAAGTCCGACGCCTTATCCTTTAGGCCACACGGTCACTGACGACCAACATTTACATGTATACGACTCATCTCGAAACGCTCACACCCCTGAGGATTTGTGTTTTCGTTCTACACAGCCGCTGCCCCTTGCTCTTTCCCACCCATTCGTTACATTCAACCTCTGACGAGACCGACCAAATATAGACTGTGAAACAAGACCACACACTTTGTGCATTCGGAATCGAAGGCAGGGCGTCCCTCGCCGCATTTGCTACGGTTGCCATTTGCTACTTCTGCAGAAGCGGCGGCGGCGGCGACGACGACGACGACGACGACGACGACGACGACGACGACGAATATCGAGAAAGGCTCTGAGATATGTGAGAAATACATCTATAAAATGTAATTCAGACTGCCTCGTCCACCTTATGCTGTACCGCTTTGGCAAATGCTTTATCTGCGCCATTCGCCTTAATCGCATCTGAGAGTGATTCTTAAAAAAACGCCTGTCGCTAATTGTTCGTCATCACAGGTACTGTTTGCTATACGGCCACGACGCGCAACTGATTTCCAAAATTCATCTTTTTCCTGTGAGGATGGAACTTACGACCCCTGGTTTATTAGACCAGTGCTCTACCACTGAGCTAAAGAGGCGCGGCCTAGCGGTACTCTTGGGTACTTCGTCCTTACGGTCGTCTGCATCATCCGACTTCAGCTGACAACACTTCATATTACCAGCTAATATTTGCAGCTATGGCGACAAATTACTGCTTGACTACACATCTGACACGTAACCGATGTGCTCTCCAAACAACAACACTTGCATTTCAGAACATGTCTTTCACACATGTCTACAAAATCACCTTCACCTTCAAATACAGCTTCCTTGAGACTGACAGAGACGTAGGCAAAGTTTAAAGTTGCTATTTCCATTAAATCTCGTTAATCAGAAAAACGGTAATTTACACTTGCAGCGGAACAAAATTCCGTTCCGCCCAGCGTCTGGCTCGAACCCACAACCCTGGGATTAAGAGTCTGACGCTCTACCGACTGAGCTAGCCGGCTAAATCGGTGAATACCTGCCGGGTAGCACGTCACACACTACTCGTTTGGGTTGGGTGGTCCCATACAGAATCTCTCCATGATGCCTAATGTTTTCCTAACGTCACACTCGTCACGTACTTCACTTTTATGTCATAATCATTTCTGAGAGGTACAGAAATTGCATGACAACATGCAGAGCTAGTGGCGTCAAAATTAACACACATACTTTATGTGACTCAAAAGCCGAACGAGTTACTTTCCGACGTTGTTTTAGATGTGCAAGTGATAGTCAAAACTCGCTGTGTCGGCACTCTGCCGACCATTTCGCTAGTTAACACCGGTCTTGTTGTGTGTGTTTCAAGCTCAAGAGCATCTCCAAGCAAAAAATGGTCAACAGCAACATTCAGACGGTTTCGTACTGCTCAATTGCTACATTAAAACGTTATGTTTCTTTTTCAGAACTGGAAAAACACAAGCGTGACAGCATTCGAACCTGTAATCTTCACATCCGAAGTCCGACGCCTTATCCTTTAGGCCACACGGTCACTGACGACCAACATTTACATGTATACGACTCATCTCGAAACGCTCACACCCCTGAGGATTTGTGTTTTCGTTCTACACAGCCGCTGCCCCTTGCTCTTTCCCACCCATTCGTTACATTCAACCTCTGACGAGACCGACCAAATATAGACTGTGAAACAAGACCACACACTTTGTGCATTCGGAATCGAAGGCAGGGCGTCCCTCGCCGCATTTGCTACGGTTGCCATTTGCTACTTCTGCAGAAGCGGCGGCGACGACGACGACGACGAATATCGCGAAAGGCTCTGAGATATGTGAGAAATACATCTATAAAATGTAATTCAGACTGCCTCGTCCCACCTTATGCTGTACCGCTTTGGCAAATGCTTTATCTGCGCCATTCGCCTTAATCGCATCTGAGAGTGATTCTTAAAAAAACGCCTGTCGCTAATTGTTCGTCATCACAGGTACTGTTTGCTATACGGCCACGACGCGCAACTGATTTCCAAAATTCATCTTTCTCCTGTGAGGTTGGAACTTACGACCCCTGGTTTATTAGACCAGTGCTCTACCACTGAGCTAAAGAGGCGCGGCCTAGCGGTACTCTTGGGTACTTCGTCCTTACGGTCGTCTGCATCATCCGACTTCAGCTGACAACACTTCATATTACCAGCTAATATTTGCAGCTATGGCGACAAATTACTGCTTGACTACACATCTGACACGTAACCGATGTGCTCTCCAAACAACAACACTTGCATTTCAGAACATGTCTTTCACACATGTCTACAAAATCACCTTCACCTTCAAATACAGCTTCCTTGAGACTGACAGAGACGTAGGCAAAGTTTAAAGTTGCTATTTCCATTAAATCTCGTTAATCAGAAAAACGGTAATTTACACTTGCAGCGGAACAAAATTCCGTTCCGCCCAGCGTCTGGCTCGAACCCACGACCCTGGGATTAAGAGTCTGACGCTCTACCGACTGAGCTAGCCGGCTACCTCGGTGAATACCTGCCGGGTAGCACGTCACACACTACTCGTTTGGGTTGGGTGGTCCCATACAGAATCTCTCCATGATGCCTAATGTTCTCCTAACGTCACACTCGTCACGTACTTCACTTTTATGTCATAATCATTTCTGAGAGGTACAGAAATTGCATGACAACATGCAGAGCTAGTGGCGTCAAAATTAACGCACATACTTTATGTGACTCAAAAGCCGAACGAGTTACTTTCCGACGTTGTTTTAGATGTGCAAGTGATAGTCAAAACTCGCTGTGTCGGCACTCTGCCGACCATTTCGCTAGTTAACACCGGTCTTGTTGTGTGTGTTTCAAGCTCAAGAGCATCTCCAAGCAAAAAATGGTCAACAGCAACATTCAGACGGTTTCGTACTGCTCAATTGCTACATTAAAACGTTATGTTTCTTTTTCAGAACTGGAAAAACACAAGCGTGACAGCATTCGAACCTGTAATCTTCAGATCCGAAGTCCGACGCCTTATCCTTTAGGCCACACGGTCACTGACGACCAACATTTACATGTATACGACTCATCTCGAAACGCTCACACCCCTGAGGATTTGTGTTTTCGTTCTACACAGCCGCTGCCCCTTGCTCTTTCCCACCCATTCGTTACATTCAACCTCTGACGAGACCGACCAAATATAGACTGTGAAACAAGACCACACACTTTGTGCATTCGGAATCGAAGGCAGGGCGTCCCTCGCCGCATTTGCTACGGTTGCCATTTGCTACTTCTGCAGAAGCGGCGGCGGCGGCGACGACGACGACGACGAATATCGCGAAAGGCTCTGAGATATGTGAGAAATACATCTATAAAATGTAATTCAGACTGCCTCGTCCCACCTTATGCTGTACCGCTTTGGCAAATGCTTTATCTGCACCATTCGCCTTAATCGCATCTGAGAGTGATTCTTAAAAAAACGCCTGTCGCTAATTGTTCGTCATCACAGGTACTGTTTGCTATACGGCCACGACGCGCAACTGATTTCCAAAATTCATCTTTCTCCTGTGAGGATGGAACTTACGACCCCTGGTTTATTAGACCAGTGCTCTACCACTGAGCTAAAGACGCGTGGCCTAGCGGTACTCTTGGGTACTTCGTCCTTACGGTCGTCTGCATCATCCGACTTCAGCTGACAACACTTCATATTACCAGCTAATATTTGCAGCTATGGCGACAAATTACTGCTTGACTACACATCTGACACGTAACCGATGTGCTCTCCAAACAACAACACTTGCATTTCAGAACATGTCTTTCACACATGTCTACAAAATCACCTTCACCTTCAAATACAGCTTCCTTGCGACTGACAGAGACGTAGGCAAAGTTTAAAGTTGCTATTTCCATTAAATCTCGTTAATCAGAAAAACGGTAATTTACACTTGCAGCGGAACAAAATTCCGTTCCGCCCAGCGTCTGGCTCGAACCCACGACCCTGGGATTAAGAGTCTGACGCTCTACCGACTGAGCTAGCCGGCTACCTCGGTGAATACCTTCCGGTTAGCACGTCACACAGTACTCGTTTGGGTTGGGTGGTCCCATACAGAATCTCTCCATGATGCCTAATGTTCTCCTAACGTCACACTCGTCACGTACTTCACTTTTATGTCATAATCATTTCTGAGAGGTACAGAAATTGCATGACAACATGCAGAGCTAGTGGCGTCAAAATTAACGCACATACTTTATGTGACTCAAAAGCCGAACGAGTTACTTTCCGACGTTGTTTTAGATGTGCAAGTGATAGTCAAAACTCGCTGTGTCGGCACTCTGCCGACCATTTCGCTAGTTAACACCGGTCTTGTTGTGTGTGTTTCAAGCTCAAGAGCATCTCCAAGCAAAAAATGGTCAACAGCAACATTCAGACGGTTTCGTACTGCTCAATTGCTACATTAAAACGTTATGTTTCTTTTTCAGAACTGGAAAAACACAAGCGTGACAGCATTCGAACCTGTAATCTTCAGATCCGAAGTCCGACGCCTTATCCTTTAGGCCACACGGTCACTGACGACCAACATTTACATGTATACGACTCATCTCGAAACGCTCACACCCCTGAGGATTTCTGTTTTCGTTCTACACAGCCGCTGCCCCTTGCTCTTTCCCACCCATTCGTTACATTCAACCTCTGACGAGACCGACCAAATATAGACTGTGAAACAAGACCACACACTTTGTGCATTCGGAATCGAAGGCAGGGCGTCCCTCGCCGCATTTGCTACGGTTGCCATTTGCTACTTCTGCAGAAGCGGCGGCGGCGGCGACGACGACGACGACGAATATCGCGAAAGGCTCTGAGATATGTGAGAAATACATCTATAAAATGTAATTCAGACTGCCTCGTCCCACCTTATGCTGTACCGCTTTGGCAAATGCTTTATCTGCGCCATTCGCCTTAATCGCATCTGAGAGTGATTCTTAAAAAAACGCCTGTCGCTAATTGTTCGTCATCACAGGTACTGTTTGCTATACGGCCACGACGCGCAACTTATTTCCAAAATTCATCTTTCTCCTGTGAGGATGGAACTTACGACCCCTGGTTTATTAGACCAGTGCTCTACCACTGAGCTAAAGACGCGCGGCCTAGCGGTACTCTTGGGTACTTCGTCCTTACGGTCGTCTGCATCATCCGACTTCAGCTGACAACACTTCATATTACCAGCTAATATTTGCAGCTATGGCGACAAATTACTGCTTGACTACACATCTGACACGTAACCGATGTGCTCTCCAAACAACAACACTTGCATTTCAGAACATGTCTTTCACACATGTCTACAAAATCACCTTCACCTTCAAATACAGCTTCCTTGAGACTGACAGAGACGTAGGCAAAGTTTAAAGTTGCTATTTCCATTAAATCTCGTTAATCAGAAAAACGGTAATTTACACTTGCAGCGGAACAAAATTCCGTTCCGCCCAGCGTCTGGCTCGAACCCACGACCCTGGGATTAAGAGTCTGACGCTCTACCGACTGAGCTAGCCGGCTACCTCGGTGAATACCTGCCGGGTAGCACGTCACACAGTACTCGTTTGGGTTGGGTGGTCCCATACAGAATCTCTCCATGATGCCTAATGTTTTCCTAACGTCACACTCGTCACGTACTTCACTTTTATGTCATAATCATTTCTGAGAGGTACAGAAATTGCATGACAACATGCAGAGCTAGTGGCGTCAAAATTAACGCACATACTTTATGTGACTCAAAAGCCGAACGAGTTACTTTCCGACGTTGTTTTAGATGTGCAAGTGATAGTCAAAACTCGCTGTGTCGGCACTCTGCCGACCATTTCGCTAGTTAACACCGGTCTTGTTGTGTGTGTTTCAAGCTCAAGAGCATCTCCAAGCAAAAAATGGTCAACAGCAACATTCAGACGGTTTCGTACTGCTCAATTGCTACATTAAAACGTTATGTTTCTTTTTCAGAACTGGAAAAACACAAGCGTGACAGCATTCGAACCTGTAATCTTCAGATCCGAAGTCCGACGCCTTATCCTTTAGGCCACACGGTCACTGACGACCAACATTTACATGTATACGACTCATCTCGAAACGCTCACACCCCTGAGGATTTGTGTTTTCGTTCTACACAGCCGCTGCCCCTTGCTCTTTCCCACCCATTCGTTACATTCAACCTCTGACGAGACCGACCAAATATAGACTGTGAAACAAGACCACACACTTTGTGCATTCGGAATCGAAGGCAGGGCGTCCCTCGCCGCATTTGCTACGGTTGCCATTTGCTACTTCTGCAGAAGCGGCGGCGGCGGCGACGACGACGACGACGACGACGACGACGAATATCGCGAAAGGCTCTGAGATATGTGAGAAATACATCTATAAAATGTAATTCAGACTGCCTCGTCCCACCTTATGCTGTACCGCTTTGGCAAATGCTTTATCTGCGCCATTCGCCTTAATCGCATCTGAGAGTGATTCTTAAAAAAACGCCTGTCGCTAATTGTTCGTCATCACAGGTACTGTTTGCTATACGGCCACGACGCGCAACTGATTTCCAAAATTCATCTTTTTCCTGTGCGGATGGAACTTACGACCCCTGGTTTATTAGACCAGTGCTCTACCACTGAGCTAAAGAGGCGCGGCCTAGCGGTACTCTTGGGTACTTCGTCCTTACGGTCGTCTGCATCATCCGACTTCAGCTGACAACACTTCATATTACCAGCTAATATTTGCAGCTATGGCGACAAATTACTGCTTGACTACACATCTGACACGTAACCGATGTGCTCTCCAAACAACAACACTTGCATTTCAGAACATGTCTTTCACACATGTCTACAAAATCACCTTCACCTTCAAATACAGCTTCCTTGAGACTGACAGAGACGTAGGCAAAGTTTAAAGTTGCTATTTCCATTAAATCTCGTTAATCAGAAAAACGGTAATTTACACTTGCAGCGGAACAAAATTCCGTTCCGCCCAGCGTCTGGCTCGAACCCACGACCCTGGGATTAAGAGTCTGACGCTCTACCGACTGAGCTAGCCGGCTACCTCGGTGAATACCTGCCGGGTAGCACGTCACACAGTACTCGTTTGGGTTGGGTGGTCCCATACAGAATCTCTCCATGATGCCTAATGTTTTCCTAACGTCACACTCGTCACGTACTTCACTTTTATGTCATAATCATTTCTGAGAGGTACAGAAATTGCATGACAACATGCAGAGCTAGTGGCGTCAAAATTAACGCACATACTTTATGTGACTCAAAAGCCGAACGAGTTACTTTCCGACGTTGTTTTAGATGTGCAAGTGATAGTCAAAACTCGCTGTGTCGGCACTCTGCCGACCATTTCGCTAGTTAACACCGGTCTTGTTGTGTGTGTTTCAAGCTCAAGAGCATCTCCAAGCAAAAAATGGTCAACAGCAACATTCAGACGGTTTCGTACTGCTCAATTGCTACATTAAAACGTTATGTTTCTTTTTCAGAACTGGAAAAACACAAGCGTGACAGCATTCGAACCTGTAATCTTCAGATCCGAAGTCCGACGCCTTATCCTTTAGGCCACACGGTCACTGACGACCAACATTTACATGTATACGACTCATCTCGAAACGCTCACACCCCTGAGGATTTGTGTTTTCGTTCTACACAGCCGCTGCCCCTTGCTCTTTCCCACCCATTCGTTACATTCAACCTCTGACGAGACCGACCAAATATAGACTGTGAAACAAGACCACACACTTTGTGCATTCGGAATCGAAGGCAGGGCGTCCCTCGCCGCATTTGCTACGGTTGCCATTTGCTACTTCTGCAGAAGCGGCGGCGGCGGCGACGACGACGACGACGACGACGACGACGACGAATATCGCGAAAGGCTCTGAGATATGTGAGAAATACATCTATAAAATGTAATTCAGACTGCCTCGTCCCACCTTATGCTGTACCGCTTTGGCAAATGCTTTATCTGCGCCATTCGCCTTAATCGCATCTGAGAGTGATTCTTAAAAAAACGCCTGTCGCTAATTGTTCGTCATCACAGGTACTGTTTGCTATACGGCCACGACGCGCAACTGATTTCCAAAATTCATCTTTTTCCTGTGCGGATGGAACTTACGACCCCTGGTTTATTAGACCAGTGCTCTACCACTGAGCTAAAGAGGCGCGGCCTAGCGGTACTCTTGGGTACTTCGTCCTTACGGTCGTCTGCATCATCCGACTTCAGCTGACAACACTTCATATTACCAGCTAATATTTGCAGCTATGGCGACAAATTACTGCTTGACTACACATCTGACACGTAACCGATGTGCTCTCCAAACAACAACACTTGCATTTCAGAACATGTCTTTCACACATGTCTACAAAATCACCTTCACCTTCAAATACAGCTTCCTTGAGACTGACAGAGACGTAGGCAAAGTTTAAAGTTGCTATTTCCATTAAATCTCGTTAATCAGAAAAACGGTAATTTACACTTGCAGCGGAACAAAATTCCGTTCCGCCCAGCGTCTGGCTCGAACCCACGACCCTGGGATTAAGAGTCTGACGCTCTACCGACTGAGCTAGCCGGCTACCTCGGTGAATACCTGCCGGGTAGCACGTCACACAGTACTCGTTTGGGTTGGGTGGTCCCATACAGAATCTCTCCATGATGCCTAATGTTTTCCTAACGTCACACTCGTCACGTACTTCACTTTTATGTCATAATCATTTCTGAGAGGTAAAGAAATTGCATGACAACATGCAGAGCTAGTGGCGTCAAAATTAACGCACATACTTTATGTGACTCAAAAGCCGAACGAGTTACTTTCCGACGTTGTTTTAGATGTGCAAGTGATAGTCAAAACTCGCTGTGTCGGCACTCTGCCGACCATTTCGCTAGTTAACACCGGTCTTGTTGTGTGTGTTTCAAGCTCAAGAGCATCTCCAAGCAAAAAATGGTCAACAGCAACATTCAGACGGTTTCGTACTGCTCAATTGCTACATTAAAACGTTATGTTTCTTTTTCAGAACTGGAAAAACACAAGCGTGACAGCATTCGAACCTCTAATCTTCAGATCCGAAGTCCGACGCCTTATCCTTTAGGCCACACGGTCACTGACGACCAACATTTACATGTATACGACTCATCTCGAAACGCTCACACCCCTGAGGATTTGTGTTTTCGTTCTACACAGCCGCTGCCCCTTGCTCTTTCCCACCCATTCGTTACATTCAACCTCTGACGAGACCGACCAAATATAGACTGTGAAACAAGACCACACACTTTGTGCATTCGGAATCGAAGGCAGGGCGTCCCTCGCCGCATTTGCTACGGTTGCCATTTGCTACTTCTGCAGAAGCGGCGGCGGCGGCGACGACGACGACGACGAATATCGCGAAAGGCTCTGAGATATGTGAGAAATACATCTATAAAATGTAATTCAGACTGCCTCGTCCCACCTTATGCTGTACCGCTTTGGCAAATGCTTTATCTGCGCCATTCGCCTTAATCGCATCTGAGAGTGATTCTTAAAAAAACTCCTGTCGCTAATTGTTCGTCATCACAGGTACTGTTTGCTATACGGCCACGACGCGCAACTGATTTCCAAAATTCATCTTTCTCCTGTGAGGATGGAACTTACGACCCCTGGTTTATTAGACCAGTGCTCTACCACTGAGCTAAAGACGCGCGGCCTAGCGGTACTCTTGGGTACTTCGTCCTTACGGTCGTCTGCATCATCCGACTTCAGCTGACAACACTTCATATTACCAGCTAATATTTGCAGCTATGGCGACAAATTACTGCTTGACTACACATCTGACACGTAACCGATGTGCTCTCCAAACAACAACACTTGCATTTCAGAACATGTCTTTCACACATGTCTACAAAATCACCTTCACCTTCAAATACAGCTTCCTTGAGACTGACAGAGACGTAGGCAAAGTTTAAAGTTGCTATTTCCATTAAATCTCGTTAATCAGAAAAACGGTAATTTACACTTGCAGCGGAACAAAATTCCGTTCCGCCCAGCGTCTGGCTAGAACCCACGACCCTGGGATTAAGAGTCTGACGCTCTACCGACTGAGCTAGCCGGCTACCTCGGTGAATACCTGCCGGGTAGCACGTCACACAGTACTCGTTTGGGTTGGGTGGTCCCATACAGAATCTCTCCATGATGCCTAATGTTTTCCTAACGTCACACTCGTCACGTACTTCACTTTTATGTCATAATCATTTCTGAGAGGTACAGAAATTGCATGACAACATGCAGAGCTAGTGGCGTCAAAATTAACGCACATACTTTATGTGACTCAAAAGCCGAACGAGTTACTTTCCGACGTTGTTTTAGATGTGCAAGTGATAGTCAAAACTCGCTGTGTCGGCACTCTGCCGACCATTTCGCTAGTTAACACCGGTCTTGTTGTGTGTGTTTCAAGCTCAAGAGCATCTCCAAGCAAAAAATGGTCAACAGCAACATTCAGACGGTTTCGTACTGCTCAATTGCTACATTAAAACGTTATGTTTCTTTTTCAGAACTGGAAAAACACAAGCGTGACAGCATTCGAACCTGTAATCTTCAGATCCGAAGTCCGACGCCTTATCCTTTAGGCCACACGGTCACTGACGACCAACATTTACATTTATACGACTCATCTCGAAACGCTCACACCCCTGAGGATTTGTGTTTTCGTTCTACACAGCCGCTGCCCCTTGCTCTTTCCCACCCATTCGTTACATTCAACCTCTGACGAGACCGACCAAATATACACTGTGAAACAAGACCACACACTTTGTGCATTCGGAATCGAAGGCAGGGCGTCCCTCGCCGCATTTGCTACGGTTGCCATTTGCTACTTCTGCAGAAGCGGCGGCGGCGACGACGACGACGACGACGAATATCGCGAAAGGCTCTGAGATATGTGAGAAATACATCTATAAAATGTAATTCAGACTGCCTCGTCCCACCTTATGCTGTACCGCTTTGGCAAATGCTTTATCTGCGCCATTCGCCTTAATCGCATCTGAGAGTGATTCTTAAAAAAACGCCTGTCGCTAATTGTTCGTCATCACAGGTACTGTTTGCTATACGGCCACGACGCGCAACTGATTTCCAAAATTCATCTTTTTCCTGTGAGGATGGAACTTACGACCCCTGGTTTATTAGACCAGTGCTCTACCACTGAGCTAAAGAGGCGCGGCCTAGCGGTACTCTTGGGTACTTCGTCCTTACGGTCGTCTGCATCATCCGACTTCAGCTGACAACACTTCATATTACCAGCTAATATTTGCAGCTATGGCGACAAATTACTGCTTGACTACACATCTGACACGTAACCGATGTGCTCTCCAAACAACAACACTTGCATTTCAGAACATGTCTTTCACACATGTCTACAAAATCACCTTCACCTTCAAATACAGCTTCCTTGAGACTGACAGAGACGTAGGCAAAGTTTAAAGTTGCTATTTCCATTAAATCTCGTTAATCAGAAAAACGGTAATTTACACTTGCAGCGGAACAAAATTCCGTTCCGCCCAGCGTCTGGCTCGAACCCACGACCCTGGGATTAAGAGTCTGACGCTCTACCGACTGAGCTAGCCGGCTACCTCGGTGAATACCTGCCGGGTAGCACGTCACACAGTACTCGTTTGGGTTGGGTGGTCCCATACAGAATCTCTCCATGATGCCTAATGTTTTCCTAACGTCACACTCGTCACGTACTTCACTTTTATGTCATAATCATTTCTGAGAGGTACAGAAATTGCATGACAACATGCAGAGCTAGTGGCGTCAAAATTAACGCACATACTTTATGTGACTCAAAAGCCGAACGAGTTACTTTCCGACGTTGTTTTAGATGTGCAAGTGATAGTCAAAACTCGCTGTGTCGGCACTCTGCCGACCATTTCGCTAGTTAACACCGGTCTTGTTGTGTGTGTTTCAAGCTCAAGAGCATCTCCAAGCAAAAAATGGTCAACAGCAACATTCAGACGGTTTCGTACTGCTCAATTGCTACATTAAAACGTTATGTTTCTTTTTCAGAACTGGAAAAACACAAGCGTGACAGCATTCGAACCTGTAATCTTCAGATCCGAAGTCCGACGCCTTATCCTTTAGGCCACACGGTCACTGACGACCAACATTTACATGTATACGACTCATCTCGAAACGCTCACACCCCTGAGGATTTGTGTTTTCGTTCTACACAGCCGCTGCCCCTTGCTCTTTCCCACCCATTCGTTACATTCAACCTCTGACGAGACCGACCAAATATAGACTGTGAAACAAGACCACACACTTTGTGCATTCGGAATCGAAGGCAGGGCGTCCCTCGCCGCATTTGCTACGGTTGCCATTTGCTACTTCTGCAGAAGCGGCGGCGGCGGCGACGACGACGACGACGAATATCGCGAAAGGCTCTGAGATATGTGAGAAATACATCTATAAAATGTAATTCAGACTGCCTCGTCCCACCTTATGCTGTACCGCTTTGGCAAATGCTTTATCTGCGCCATTCGCCTTAATCGCATCTGAGAGTGATTCTTAAAAAAACTCCTGTCGCTAATTGTTCGTCATCACAGGTACTGTTTGCTATACGGCCACGACGCGCAACTGATTTCCAAAATTCATCTTTCTCCTGTGAGGATGGAACTTACGACCCCTGGTTTATTAGACCAGTGCTCTACCACTGAGCTAAAGACGCGCGGCCTAGCGGTACTCTTGGGTACTTCGTCCTTACGGTCGTCTGCATCATCCGACTTCAGCTGACAACACTTCATATTACCAGCTAATATTTGCAGCTATGGCGACAAATTACTGCTTGACTACACATCTGACACGTAACCGATGTGCTCTCCAAACAACAACACTTGCATTTCAGAACATGTCTTTCACACATGTCTACAAAATCACCTTCACCTTCAAATACAGCTTCCTTGAGACTGACAGAGACGTAGGCAAAGTTTAAAGTTGCTATTTCCATTAAATCTCGTTAATCAGAAAAACGGTAATTTACACTTGCAGCGGAACAAAATTCCGTTCCGCCCAGCGTCTGGCTAGAACCCACGACCCTGGGATTAAGAGTCTGACGCTCTACCGACTGAGCTAGCCGGCTACCTCGGTGAATACCTGCCGGGTAGCACGTCACACAGTACTCGTTTGGGTTGGGTGGTCCCATACAGAATCTCTCCATGATGCCTAATGTTTTCCTAACGTCACACTCGTCACGTACTTCACTTTTATGTCATAATCATTTCTGAGAGGTACAGAAATTGCATGACAACATGCAGAGCTAGTGGCGTCAAAATTAACGCACATACTTTATGTGACTCAAAAGCCGAACGAGTTACTTTCCGACGTTGTTTTAGATGTGCAAGTGATAGTCAAAACTCGCTGTGTCGGCACTCTGCCGACCATTTCGCTAGTTAACACCGGTCTTGTTGTGTGTGTTTCAAGCTCAAGAGCATCTCCAAGCAAAAAATGGTCAACAGCAACATTCAGACGGTTTCGTACTGCTCAATTGCTACATTAAAACGTTATGTTTCTTTTTCAGAACTGGAAAAACACAAGCGTGACAGCATTCGAACCTGTAATCTTCAGATCCGAAGTCCGACGCCTTATCCTTTAGGCCACACGGTCACTGACGACCAACATTTACATTTATACGACTCATCTCGAAACGCTCACACCCCTGAGGATTTGTGTTTTCGTTCTACACAGCCGCTGCCCCTTGCTCTTTCCCACCCATTCGTTACATTCAACCTCTGACGAGACCGACCAAATATAGACTGTGAAACAAGACCACACACTTTGTGCATTCGGAATCGAAGGCAGGGCGTCCCTCGCCGCATTTGCTACGGTTGCCATTTGCTACTTCTGCAGAAGCGGCGGCGGCGACGACGACGACGACGACGAATATCGCGAAAGGCTCTGAGATATGTGAGAAATACATCTATAAAATGTAATTCAGACTGCCTCGTCCCACCTTATGCTGTACCGCTTTGGCAAATGCTTTATCTGCGCCATTCGCCTTAATCGCATCTGAGAGTGATTCTTAAAAAAACGCCTGTCGCTAATTGTTCGTCATCACAGGTACTGTTTGCTATACGGCCACGACGCGCAACTGATTTCCAAAATTCATCTTTTTCCTGTGAGGATGGAACTTACGACCCCTGGTTTATTAGACCAGTGCTCTACCACTGAGCTAAAGAGGCGCGGCCTAGCGGTACTCTTGGGTACTTCGTCCTTACGGTCGTCTGCATCATCCGACTTCAGCTGACAACACTTCATATTACCAGCTAATATTTGCAGCTATGGCGACAAATTACTGCTTGACTACACATCTGACACGTAACCGATGTGCTCTCCAAACAACAACACTTGCATTTCAGAACATGTCTTTCACACATGTCTACAAAATCACCTTCACCTTCAAATACAGCTTCCTTGAGACTGACAGAGACGTAGGCAAAGTTTAAAGTTGCTATTTCCATTAAATCTCGTTAATCAGAAAAACGGTAATTTACACTTGCAGCGGAACAAAATTCCGTTCCGCCCAGCGTCTGGCTCGAACCCACGACCCTGGGATTAAGAGTCTGACGCTCTACCGACTGAGCTAGCCGGCTACCTCGGTGAATACCTGCCGGGTAGCACGTCACACAGTACTCGTTTGGGTTGGGTGGTCCCATACAGAATCTCTCCATGATGCCTAATGTTTTCCTAACGTCACACTCGTCACGTACTTCACTTTTATGTCATAATCATTTCTGAGAGGTACAGAAATTGCATGACAACATGCAGAGCTAGTGGCGTCAAAATTAACGCACATACTTTATGTGACTCAAAAGCCGAACGAGTTACTTTCCGACGTTGTTTTAGATGTGCAAGTGATAGTCAAAACTCGCTGTGTCGGCACTCTGCCGACCATTTCGCTAGTTAACACCGGTCTTGTTGTGTGTGTTTCAAGCTCAAGAGCATCTCCAAGCAAAAAATGGTCAACAGCAACATTCAGACGGTTTCGTACTGCTCAATTGCTACATTAAAACGTTATGTTTCTTTTTCAGAACTGGAAAAACACAAGCGTGACAGCATTCGAACCTGTAATCTTCAGATCCGAAGTCCGACGCCTTATCCTTTAGGCCACACGGTCACTGACGACCAACATTTACATGTATACGACTCATCTCGAAACGCTCACACCCCTGAGGATTTGTGTTTTCGTTCTACACAGCCGCTGCCCCTTGCTCTTTCCCACCCATTCGTTACATTCAACCTCTGACGAGACCGACCAAATATAGACTGTGAAACAAGACCACACACTTTGTGCATTCGGAATCGAAGGCAGGGCGTCCCTCGCCGCATTTGCTACGGTTGCCATTTGCTACTTCTGCAGAAGCGGCGGCGGCGGCGACGACGACGACGACGACGACGACGACGAATATCGCGAAAGGCTCTGAGATATGTGAGAAATACATCTATAAAATGTAATTCAGACTGCCTCGTCCCACCTTATGCTGTACCGCTTTGGCAAATGCTTTATCTGCGCCATTCGCCTTAATCGCATCTGAGAGTGATTCTTAAAAAAACGCCTGTCGCTAATTGTTCGTCATCACAGGTACTGTTTGCTATACGGCCACGACGCGCAACTGATTTCCAAAATTCATCTTTTTCCTGTGAGGATGGAACTTACGACCCCTGGTTTATTAGACCAGTGCTCTACCACTGAGCTAAAGAGGCGCGGCCTAGCGGTACTCTTGGGTACTTCGTCCTTACGGTCGTCTGCATCATCCGACTTCAGCTGACAACACTTCATATTACCAGCTAATATTTGCAGCTATGGCGACAAATTACTGCTTGACTACACATCTGACACGTAACCGATGTGCTCTCCAAACAACAACACTTGCATTTCAGAACATGTCTTTCACACATGTCTACAAAATCACCTTCACCTTCAAATACAGCTTCCTTGAGACTGACAGAGACGTAGGCAAAGTTTAAAGTTGCTATTTCCATTAAATCTCGTTAATCAGAAAAACGGTAATTTACACTTGCAGCGGAACAAAATTCCGTTCCGCCCAGCGTCTGGCTCGAACCCACGACCCTGGGATTAAGAGTCTGACGCTCTACCGACTGAGCTAGCCGGCTACCTCGGTGAATACCTGCCGGGTAGCACGTCACACAGTACTCGTTTGGGTTGGGTGGTCCCATACAGAATCTCTCCATGATGCCTAATGTTTTCCTAACGTCACACTCGTCACGTACTTCACTTTTATGTCATAATCATTTCTGAGAGGTACAGAAATTGCATGACAACATGCAGAGCTAGTGGCGTCAAAATTAACGCACATACTTTATGTGACTCAAAAGCCGAACGAGTTACTTTCCGACGTTGTTTTAGATGTGCAAGTGATAGTCAAAACTCGCTGTGTCGGCACTCTGCCGACCATTTCGCTAGTTAACACCGGTCTTGTTGTGTGTGTTTCAAGCTCAAGAGCATCTCCAAGCAAAAAATGGTCAACAGCAACATTCAGACGGTTTCGTACTGCTCAATTGCTACATTAAAACGTTATGTTTCTTTTTCAGAACTGGAAAAACACAAGCGTGACAGCATTCGAACCTGTAATCTTCAGATCCGAAGTCCGACGCCTTATCCTTTAGGCCACACGGTCACTGACGACCAACATTTACATTTATACGACTCATCTCGAAACGCTCACACCCCTGAGGATTTGTGTTTTCGTTCTACACAGCCGCTGCCCCTTGCTCTTTCCCACCCATTCGTTACATTCAACCTCTGACGAGACCGACCAAATATAGACTGTGAAACAAGACCACACACTTTGTGCATTCGGAATCGAAGGCAGGGCGTCCCTCGCCGCATTTGCTACGGTTGCCATTTGCTACTTCTGCAGAAGCGGCGGCGGCGGCGGCGACGACGACGACGACGACGACGAATATCGCGAAAGGCTCTGAGATATGTGAGAAATACATCTATAAAATGTAATTCAGACTGCCTCGTCCCACCTTATGCTGTACCGCTTTGGCAAATGCTTTATCTGCGCCATTCGCCTTAATCGCATCTGAGAGTGATTCTTAAAAAAACGCCTGTCGCTAATTGTTCGTCATCACAGGTACTGTTTGCTATACGGCCACGACGCGCAACTGATTTCCAAAATTCATCTTTTTCCTGTGAGGATGGAACTTACGACCCCTGGTTTATTAGACCAGTGCTCTACCACTGAGCTAAAGAGGCGCGGCCTAGCGGTACTCTTGGGTACTTCGTCCTTACGGTCGTCTGCATCATCCGACTTCAGCTGACAACACTTCATATTACCAGCTAATATTTGCAGCTATGGCGACAAATTACTGCTTGACTACACATCTGACACGTAACCGATGTGCTCTCCAAACAACAACACTTGCATTTCAGAACATGTCTTTCACACATGTCTACAAAATCACCTTCACCTTCAAATACAGCTTCCTTGAGACTGACAGAGACGTAGGCAAAGTTTAAAGTTGCTATTTCCATTAAATCTCGTTAATCAGAAAAACGGTAATTTACACTTGCAGCGGAACAAAATTCCGTTCCGCCCAGCGTCTGGCTCGAACCCACGACCCTGGGATTAAGAGTCTGACGCTCTACCGACTGAGCTAGCCGGCTACCTCGGTGAATACCTGCCGGGTAGCACGTCACACAGTACTCGTTTGGGTTGGGTGGTCCCATACAGAATCTCTCCATGATGCCTAATGTTTTCCTAACGTCACACTCGTCACGTACTTCACTTTTATGTCATAATCATTTCTGAGAGGTACAGAAATTGCATGACAACATGCAGAGCTAGTGGCGTCAAAATTAACGCACATACTTTATGTGACTCAAAAGCCGAACGAGTTACTTTCCGACGTTGTTTTAGATGTGCAAGTGATAGTCAAAACTCGCTGTGTCGGCACTCTGCCGACCATTTCGCTAGTTAACACCGGTCTTGTTGTGTGTGTTTCAAGCTCAAGAGCATCTCCAAGCAAAAAATGGTCAACAGCAACATTCAGACGGTTTCGTACTGCTCAATTGCTACATTAAAACGTTATGTTTCTTTTTCAGAACTGGAAAAACACAAGCGTGACAGCATTCGAACCTGTAATCTTCAGATCCGAAGTCCGACGCCTTATCCTTTAGGCCACACGGTCACTGACGACCAACATTTACATTTATACGACTCATCTCGAAACGCTCACACCCCTGAGGATTTGTGTTTTCGTTCTACACAGCCGCTGCCCCTTGCTCTTTCCCACCCATTCGTTACATTCAACCTCTGACGAGACCGACCAAATATAGACTGTGAAACAAGACCACACACTTTGTGCATTCGGAATCGAAGGCAGGGCGTCCCTCGCCGCATTTGCTACGGTTGCCATTTGCTACTTCTGCAGAAGCGGCGGCGGCGGCGACGACGACGACGACGACGACGACGACGACGAATATCGCGAAAGGCTCTGAGATATGTGAGAAATACATCTATAAAATGTAATTCAGACTGCCTCGTCCCACCTTATGCTGTACCGCTTTGGCAAATGCTTTATCTGCGCCATTCGCCTTAATCGCATCTGAGAGTGATTCTTAAAAAAACGCCTGTCGCTAATTGTTCGTCATCACAGGTACTGTTTGCTATACGGCCACGACGCGCAACTGATTTCCAAAATTCATCTTTTTCCTGTGAGGATGGAACTTACGACCCCTGGTTTATTAGACCAGTGCTCTACCACTGAGCTAAAGAGGCGCGGCCTAGCGGTACTCTTGGGTACTTCGTCCTTACGGTCGTCTGCATCATCCGACTTCAGCTGACAACACTTCATATTACCAGCTAATATTTGCAGCTATGGCGACAAATTACTGCTTGACTACACATCTGACACGTAACCGATGTGCTCTCCAAACAACAACACTTGCATTTCAGAACATGTCTTTCACACATGTCTACAAAATCACCTTCACCTTCAAATACAGCTTCCTTGAGACTGACAGAGACGTAGGCAAAGTTTAAAGTTGCTATTTCCATTAAATCTCGTTAATCAGAAAAACGGTAATTTACACTTGCAGCGGAACAAAATTCCGTTCCGCCCAGCGTCTGGCTCGAACCCACGACCCTGGGATTAAGAGTCTGACGCTCTACCGACTGAGCTAGCCGGCTACCTCGGTGAATACCTGCCGGGTAGCACGTCACACAGTACTTGTTTGGGTTGGGTGGTCCCATACAGAATCTCTCCATGATGCCTAATGTTTTCCTAACGTCACACTCGTCACGTACTTCACTTTTATGTCATAATCATTTCTGAGAGGTACAGAAATTGCATGACAACATGCAGAGCTAGTGGCGTCAAAATTAACGCACATACTTTATGTGACTCAAAAGCCGAACGAGTTACTTTCCGACGTTGTTTTAGATGTGCAAGTGATAGTCAAAACTCGCTGTGTCGGCACTCTGCCGACCATTTCGCTAGTTAACACCGGTCTTGTTGTGTGTGTTTCAAGCTCAAGAGCATCTCCAAGCAAAAAATGGTCAACAGCAACATTCAGACGGTTTCGTACTGCTCAATTGCTACATTAAAACGTTATGTTTCTTTTTCAGAACTGGAAAAACACAAGCGTGACAGCATTCGAACCTGTAATCTTCAGATCCGAAGTCCGACGCCTTATCCTTTAGGCCACACGGTCACTGACGACCAACATTTACATTTATACGACTCATCTCGAAACGCTCACACCCCTGAGGATTTGTGTTTTCGTTCTACACAGCCGCTGCCCCTTGCTCTTTCCCACCCATTCGTTACATTCAACCTCTGACGAGACCGACCAAATATAGACTGTGAAACAAGACCACACACTTTGTGCATTCGGAATCGAAGGCAGGGCGTCCCTCGCCGCATTTGCTACGGTTGCCATTTGCTACTTCTGCAGAAGCGGCGGCGGCGGCGACGACGACGACGACGACGACGACGACGAATATCGCGAAAGGCTCTGAGATATGTGAGAAATACATCTATAAAATGTAATTCAGACTGCCTCGTCCCACCTTATGCTGTACCGCTTTGGCAAATGCTTTATCTGCGCCATTCGCCTTAATCGCATCTGAGAGTGATTCTTAAAAAAACGCCTGTCGCTAATTGTTCGTCATCACAGGTACTGTTTGCTATACGGCCACGACGCGCAACTGATTTCCAAAATTCATCTTTTTCCTGTGCGGATGGAACTTACGACCCCTGGTTTATTAGACCAGTGCTCTACCACTGAGCTAAAGAGGCGCGGCCTAGCGGTACTCTTGGGTACTTCGTCCTTACGGTCGTCTGCATCATCCGACTTCAGCTGACAACACTTCATATTACCAGCTAATATTTGCAGCTATGGCGACAAATTACTGCTTGACTACACATCTGACACGTAACCGATGTGCTCTCCAAACAACAACACTTGCATTTCAGAACATGTCTTTCACACATGTCTACAAAATCACCTTCACCTTCAAATACAGCTTCCTTGAGACTGACAGAGACGTAGGCAAAGTTTAAAGTTGCTATTTCCATTAAATCTCGTTAATCAGAAAAACGGTAATTTACACTTGCAGCGGAACAAAATTCCGTTCCGCCCAGCGTCTGGCTCGAACCCACGACCCTGGGATTAAGAGTCTGACGCTCTACCGACTGAGCTAGCCGGCTACCTCGGTGAATACCTGCCGGGTAGCACGTCACACAGTACTCGTTTGGGTTGGGTGGTCCCATACAGAATCTCTCCATGATGCCTAATGTTTTCCTAACGTCACACTCGTCACGTACTTCACTTTTATGTCATAATCATTTCTGAGAGGTACAGAAATTGCATGACAACATGCAGAGCTAGTGGCGTCAAAATTAACGCACATACTTTATGTGACTCAAAAGCCGAACGAGTTACTTTCCGACGTTGTTTTAGATGTGCAAGTGATAGTCAAAACTCGCTGTGTCGGCACTCTGCCGACCATTTCGCTAGTTAACACCGGTCTTGTTGTGTGTGTTTCAAGCTCAAGAGCATCTCCAAGCAAAAAATGGTCAACAGCAACATTCAGACGGTTTCGTACTGCTCAATTGCTACATTAAAACGTTATGTTTCTTTTTCAGAACTGGAAAAACACAAGCGTGACAGCATTCGAACCTGTAATCTTCAGATCCGAAGTCCGACGCCTTATCCTTTAGGCCACACGGTCACTGACGACCAACATTTACATGTATACGACTCATCTCGAAACGCTCACACCCCTGAGGATTTGTGTTTTCGTTCTACACAGCCGCTGCCCCTTGCTCTTTCCCACCCATTCGTTACATTCAACCTCTGACGAGACCGACCAAATATAGACTGTGAAACAAGACCACACACTTTGTGCATTCGGAATCGAAGGCAGGGCGTCCCTCGCCGCATTTGCTACGGTTGCCATTTGCTACTTCTGCAGAAGCGGCGGCGGCGGCGACGACGACGACGACGAATATCGCGAAAGGCTCTGAGATATGTGAGAAATACATCTATAAAATGTAATTCAGACTGCCTCGTCCCACCTTATGCTGTACCGCTTTGGCAAATGCTTTATCTGCGCCATTCGCCTTAATCGCATCTGAGAGTGATTCTTAAAAAAACGCCTGTCGCTAATTGTTCGTCATCACAGGTACTGTTTGCTATACGGCCACGACGCGCAACTGATTTCCAAAATTCATCTTTCTCCTGTGAGGATGGAACTTACGACCCCTGGTTTATTAGACCAGTGCTCTACCACTGAGCTAAAGACGCGCGGCCTAGCGGTACTCTTGGGTACTTCGTCCTTACGGTCGTCTGCATCATCCGACTTCAGCTGACAACACTTCATATTACCAGCTAATATTTGCAGCTATGGCGACAAATTACTGCTTGACTACACATCTGACACGTAACCGATGTGCTCTCCAAACAACAACACTTGCATTTCAGAACATGTCTTTCACACATGTCTACAAAATCACCTTCACCTTCAAATACAGCTTCCTTGCGACTGACAGAGACGTAGGCAAAGTTTAAAGTTGCTATTTCCATTAAATCTCGTTAATCAGAAAAACGGTAATTTACACTTGCAGCGGAACAAAATTCCGTTCCGCCCAGCGTCTGGCTAGAACCCACGACCCTGGGATTAAGAGTCTGACGCTCTACCGACTGAGCTAGCCGGCTACCTCGGTGAATACCTGCCGGGTAGCACGTCACACAGTACTCGTTTGGGTTGGGTGGTCCCATACAGAATCTCTCCATGATGCCTAATGTTTTCCTAACGTCACACTCGTCACGTACTTCACTTTTATGTCATAATCATTTCTGAGAGGTACAGAAATTGCATGACAACATGCAGAGCTAGTGGCGTCAAAATTAACGCACATACTTTATGTGACTCAAAAGCCGAACGAGTTACTTTCCGACGTTGTTTTAGATGTGCAAGTGATAGTCAAAACTCGCTGTGTCGGCACTCTGCCGACCATTTCGCTAGTTAACACCGGTCTTGTTGTGTGTGTTTCAAGCTCAAGAGCATCTCCAAGCAAAAAATGGTCAACAGCAACATTCAGACGGTTTCGTACTGCTCAATTGCTACATTAAAACGTTATGTTTCTTTTTCAGAACTGGAAAAACACAAGCGTGACAGCATTCGAACCTGTAATCTTCAGATCCGAAGTCCGACGCCTTATCCTTTAGGCCACACGGTCACTGACGACCAACATTTACATTTATACGACTCATCTCGAAACGCTCACACCCCTGAGGATTTGTGTTTTCGTTCTACACAGCCGCTGCCCCTTGCTCTTTCCCACCCATTCGTTACATTCAACCTCTGACGAGACCGACCAAATATAGACTGTGAAACAAGACCACACACTTTGTGCATTCGGAATCGAAGGCAGGGCGTCCCTCGCCGCATTTGCTACGGTTGCCATTTGCTACTTCTGCAGAAGCGGCGGCGGCGGCGACGACGACGACGACGACGACGACGACGACGACGACGACGACGAATATCGCGAAAGGCTCTGAGATATGTGAGAAATACATCTATAAAATGTAATTCAGACTGCCTCGTCCCACCTTATGCTGTACCGCTTTGGCAAATGCTTTATCTGCGCCATTCGCCTTAATCGCATCTGAGAGTGATTCTTAAAAAAACGCCTGTCGCTAATTGTTCGTCATCACAGGTACTGTTTGCTATACGGCCACGACGCGCAACTGATTTCCAAAATTCATCTTTTTCCTGTGAGGATGGAACTTACGACCCCTGGTTTATTAGACCAGTGCTCTACCACTGAGCTAAAGAGGCGCGGCCTAGCGGTACTCTTGGGTACTTCGTCCTTACGGTCGTCTGCATCATCCGACTTCAGCTGACAACACTTCATATTACCAGCTAATATTTGCAGCTATGGCGACAAATTACTGCTTGACTACACATCTGACACGTAACCGATGTGCTCTCCAAACAACAACACTTGCATTTCAGAACATGTCTTTCACACATGTCTACAAAATCACCTTCACCTTCAAATACAGCTTCCTTGAGACTGACAGAGACGTAGGCAAAGTTTAAAGTTGCTATTTCCATTAAATCTCGTTAATCAGAAAAACGGTAATTTACACTTGCAGCGGAACAAAATTCCGTTCCGCCCAGCGTCTGGCTCGAACCCACGACCCTGGGATTAAGAGTCTGACGCTCTACCGACTGAGCTAGCCGGCTACCTCGGTGAATACCTGCCGGGTAGCACGTCACACAGTACTCGTTTGGGTTGGGTGGTCCCATACAGAATCTCTCCATGATGCCTAATGTTTTCCTAACGTCACACTCGTCACGTACTTCACTTTTATGTCATAATCATTTCTGAGAGGTACAGAAATTGCATGACAACATGCAGAGCTAGTGGCGTCAAAATTAACGCACATACTTTATGTGACTCAAAAGCCGAACGAGTTACTTTCCGACGTTGTTTTAGATGTGCAAGTGATAGTCAAAACTCGCTGTGTCGGCACTCTGCCGACCATTTCGCTAGTTAACACCGGTCTTGTTGTGTGTGTTTCAAGCTCAAGAGCATCTCCAAGCAAAAAATGGTCAACAGCAACATTCAGACGGTTTCGTACTGCTCAATTGCTACATTAAAACGTTATGTTTCTTTTTCAGAACTGGAAAAACACAAGCGTGACAGCATTCGAACCTGTAATCTTCAGATCCGAAGTCCGACGCCTTATCCTTTAGGCCACACGGTCACTGACGACCAACATTTACATGTATACGACTCATCTCGAAACGCTCACACCCCTGAGGATTTGTGTTTTCGTTCTACACAGCCGCTGCCCCTTGCTCTTTCCCACCCATTCGTTACATTCAACCTCTGACGAGACCGACCAAATATAGACTGTGAAACAAGACCACACACTTTGTGCATTCGGAATCGAAGGCAGGGCGTCCCTCGCCGCATTTGCTACGGTTGCCATTTGCTACTTCTGCAGAAGCGGCGGCGGCGGCGACGACGACGACGACGACGACGACGACGACGAATATCGCGAAAGGCTCTGAGATATGTGAGAAATACATCTATAAAATGTAATTCAGACTGCCTCGTCCCACCTTATGCTGTACCGCTTTGGCAAATGCTTTATCTGCGCCATTCGCCTTAATCGCATCTGAGAGTGATTCTTAAAAAAACGCCTGTCGCTAATTGTTCGTCATCACAGGTACTGTTTGCTATACGGCCACGACGCGCAACTGATTTCCAAAATTCATCTTTTTCCTGTGAGGATGGAACTTACGACCCCTGGTTTATTAGACCAGTGCTCTACCACTGAGCTAAAGAGGCGCGGCCTAGCGGTACTCTTGGGTACTTCGTCCTTACGGTCGTCTGCATCATCCGACTTCAGCTGACAACACTTCATATTACCAGCTAATATTTGCAGCTATGGCGACAAATTACTGCTTGACTACACATCTGACACGTAACCGATGTGCTCTCCAAACAACAACACTTGCATTTCAGAACATGTCTTTCACACATGTCTACAAAATCACCTTCACCTTCAAATACAGCTTCCTTGAGACTGACAGAGACGTAGGCAAAGTTTAAAGTTGCTATTTCCATTAAATCTCGTTAATCAGAAAAACGGTAATTTACACTTGCAGCGGAACAAAATTCCGTTCCGCCCAGCGTCTGGCTCGAACCCACGACCCTGGGATTAAGAGTCTGACGCTCTACCGACTGAGCTAGCCGGCTACCTCGGTGAATACCTGCCGGGTAGCACGTCACACAGTACTCGTTTGGGTTGGGTGGTCCCATACAGAATCTCTCCATGATGCCTAATGTTTTCCTAACGTCACACTCGTCACGTACTTCACTTTTATGTCATAATCATTTCTGAGAGGTACAGAAATTGCATGACAACATGCAGAGCTAGTGGCGTCAAAATTAACGCACATACTTTATGTGACTCAAAAGCCGAACGAGTTACTTTCCGACGTTGTTTTAGATGTGCAAGTGATAGTCAAAACTCGCTGTGTCGGCACTCTGCCGACCATTTCGCTAGTTAACACCGGTCTTGTTGTGTGTGTTTCAAGCTCAAGAGCATCTCCAAGCAAAAAATGGTCAACAGCAACATTCAGACGGTTTCGTACTGCTCAATTGCTACATTAAAACGTTATGTTTCTTTTTCAGAACTGGAAAAACACAAGCGTGACAGCATTCGAACCTGTAATCTTCAGATCCGAAGTCCGACGCCTTATCCTTTAGGCCACACGGTCACTGACGACCAACATTTACATTTATACGACTCATCTCGAAACGCTCACACCCCTGAGGATTTGTGTTTTCGTTCTACACAGCCGCTGCCCCTTGCTCTTTCCCACCCATTCGTTACATTCAACCTCTGACGAGACCGACCAAATATAGACTGTGAAACAAGACCACACACTTTGTGCATTCGGAATCGAAGGCAGGGCGTCCCTCGCCGCATTTGCTACGGTTGCCATTTGCTACTTCTGCAGAAGCGGCGGCGGCGGCGGCGACGACGACGACGACGACGACGAATATCGCGAAAGGCTCTGAGATATGTGAGAAATACATCTATAAAATGTAATTCAGACTGCCTCGTCCCACCTTATGCTGTACCGCTTTGGCAAATGCTTTATCTGCGCCATTCGCCTTAATCGCATCTGAGAGTGATTCTTAAAAAAACGCCTGTCGCTAATTGTTCGTCATCACAGGTACTGTTTGCTATACGGCCACGACGCGCAACTGATTTCCAAAATTCATCTTTTTCCTGTGAGGATGGAACTTACGACCCCTGGTTTATTAGACCAGTGCTCTACCACTGAGCTAAAGAGGCGCGGCCTAGCGGTACTCTTGGGTACTTCGTCCTTACGGTCGTCTGCATCATCCGACTTCAGCTGACAACACTTCATATTACCAGCTAATATTTGCAGCTATGGCGACAAATTACTGCTTGACTACACATCTGACACGTAACCGATGTGCTCTCCAAACAACAACACTTGCATTTCAGAACATGTCTTTCACACATGTCTACAAAATCACCTTCACCTTCAAATACAGCTTCCTTGAGACTGACAGAGACGTAGGCAAAGTTTAAAGTTGCTATTTCCATTAAATCTCGTTAATCAGAAAAACGGTAATTTACACTTGCAGCGGAACAAAATTCCGTTCCGCCCAGCGTCTGGCTCGAACCCACGACCCTGGGATTAAGAGTCTGACGCTCTACCGACTGAGCTAGCCGGCTACCTCGGTGAATACCTGCCGGGTAGCACGTCACACAGTACTCGTTTGGGTTGGGTGGTCCCATACAGAATCTCTCCATGATGCCTAATGTTTTCCTAACGTCACACTCGTCACGTACTTCACTTTTATGTCATAATCATTTCTGAGAGGTACAGAAATTGCATGACAACATGCAGAGCTAGTGGCGTCAAAATTAACGCACATACTTTATGTGACTCAAAAGCCGAACGAGTTACTTTCCGACGTTGTTTTAGATGTGCAAGTGATAGTCAAAACTCGCTGTGTCGGCACTCTGCCGACCATTTCGCTAGTTAACACCGGTCTTGTTGTGTGTGTTTCAAGCTCAAGAGCATCTCCAAGCAAAAAATGGTCAACAGCAACATTGAGACGGTTTCGTACTGCTCAATTGCTACATTAAAACGTTATGTTTCTTTTTCAGAACTGGAAAAACACAAGCGTGACAGCATTCGAACCTGTAATCTTCAGATCCGAAGTCCGACGCCTTATCCTTTAGGCCACACGGTCACTGACGACCAACATTTACATTTATACGACTCATCTCGAAACGCTCACACCCCTGAGGATTTGTGTTTTCGTTCTACACAGCCGCTGCCCCTTGCTCTTTCCCACCCATTCGTTACATTCAACCTCTGACGAGACCGACCAAATATAGACTGTGAAACAAGACCACACACTTTGTGCATTCGGAATCGAAGGCAGGGCGTCCCTCGCCGCATTTGCTACGGTTGCCATTTGCTACTTCTGCAGAAGCGGCGGCGGCGGCGACGACGACGACGACGACGACGACGACGAATATCGCGAAAGGCTCTGAGATATGTGAGAAATACATCTATAAAATGTAATTCAGACTGCCTCGTCCCACCTTATGCTGTACCGCTTTGGCAAATGCTTTATCTGCGCCATTCGCCTTAATCGCATCTGAGAGTGATTCTTAAAAAAACGCCTGTCGCTAATTGTTCGTCATCACAGGTACTGTTTGCTATACGGCCACGACGCGCAACTGATTTCCAAAATTCATCTTTTTCCTGTGAGGATGGAACTTACGACCCCTGGTTTATTAGACCAGTGCTCTACCACTGAGCTAAAGAGGCGCGGCCTAGCGGTACTCTTGGGTACTTCGTCCTTACGGTCGTCTGCATCATCCGACTTCAGCTGACAACACTTCATATTACCAGCTAATATTTGCAGCTATGGCGACAAATTACTGCTTGACTACACATCTGACACGTAACCGATGTGCTCTCCAAACAACAACACTTGCATTTCAGAACATGTCTTTCACACATGTCTACAAAATCACCTTCACCTTCAAATACAGCTTCCTTGAGACTGACAGAGACGTAGGCAAAGTTTAAAGTTGCTATTTCCATTAAATCTCGTTAATCAGAAAAACGGTAATTTACACTTGCAGCGGAACAAAATTCCGTTCCGCCCAGCGTCTGGCTCGAACCCACGACCCTGGGATTAAGAGTCTGACGCTCTACCGACTGAGCTAGCCGGCTACCTCGGTGAATACCTGCCGGGTAGCACGTCACACAGTACTCGTTTGGGTTGGGTGGTCCCATACAGAATCTCTCCATGATGCCTAATGTTTTCCTAACGTCACACTCGTCACGTACTTCACTTTTATGTCATAATCATTTCTGAGAGGTACAGAAATTGCATGACAACATGCAGAGCTAGTGGCGTCAAAATTAACGCACATACTTTATGTGACTCAAAAGCCGAACGAGTTACTTTCCGACGTTGTTTTAGATGTGCAAGTGATAGTCAAAACTCGCTGTGTCGGCACTCTGCCGACCATTTCGCTAGTTAACACCGGTCTTGTTGTGTGTGTTTCAAGCTCAAGAGCATCTCCAAGCAAAAAATGGTCAACAGCAACATTCAGACGGTTTCGTACTGCTCAATTGCTACATTAAAACGTTATGTTTCTTTTTCAGAACTGGAAAAACACAAGCGTGACAGCATTCGAACCTGTAATCTTCAGATCCGAAGTCCGACGCCTTATCCTTTAGGCCACACGGTCACTGACGACCAACATTTACATTTATACGACTCATCTCGAAACGCTCACACCCCTGAGGATTTGTGTTTTCGTTCTACACAGCCGCTGCCCCTTGCTCTTTCCCACCCATTCGTTACATTCAACCTCTGACGAGACCGACCAAATATAGACTGTGAAACAAGACCACACACTTTGTGCATTCGGAATCGAAGGCAGGGCGTCCCTCGCCGCATTTGCTACGGTTGCCATTTGCTACTTCTGCAGAAGCGGCGGCGGCGGCGACGACGACGACGACGACGACGACGACGACGACGACGAATATCGCGAAAGGCTCTGAGATATGTGAGAAATACATCTATAAAATGTAATTCAGACTGCCTCGTCCCACCTTATGCTGTACCGCTTTGGCAAATGCTTTATCTGCGCCATTCGCCTTAATCGCATCTGAGAGTGATTCTTAAAAAAACGCCTGTCGCTAATTGTTCGTCATCACAGGTACTGTTTGCTATACGGCCACGACGCGCAACTGATTTCCAAAATTCATCTTTTTCCTGTGAGGATGGAACTTACGACCGCTGGTTTATTAGACCAGTGCTCTACCACTGAGCTAAAGAGGCGCGGCCTAGCGGTACTCTTGGGTACTTCGTCCTTACGGTCGTCTGCATCATCCGACTTCAGCTGACAACACTTCATATTACCAGCTAATATTTGCAGCTATGGCGACAAATTACTGCTTGACTACACATCTGACACGTAACCGATGTGCTCTCCAAACAACAACACTTGCATTTCAGAACATGTCTTTCACACATGTCTACAAAATCACCTTCACCTTCAAATACAGCTTCCTTGAGACTGACAGAGACGTAGGCAAAGTTTAAAGTTGCTATTTCCATTAAATCTCGTTAATCAGAAAAACGGTAATTTACACTTGCAGCGGAACAAAATTCCGTTCCGCCCAGCGTCTGGCTCGAACCCACGACCCTGGGATTAAGAGTCTGACGCTCTACCGACTGAGCTAGCCGGCTACCTCGGTGAATACCTGCCGGGTAGCACGTCACACAGTACTCGTTTGGGTTGGGTGGTCCCATACAGAATCTCTCCATGATGCCTAATGTTTTCCTAACGTCACACTCGTCACGTACTTCACTTTTATGTCATAATCATTTCTGAGAGGTACAGAAATTGCATGACAACATGCAGAGCTAGTGGCGTCAAAATTAACGCACATACTTTATGTGACTCAAAAGCCGAACGAGTTACTTTCCGACGTTGTTTTAGATGTGCAAGTGATAGTCAAAACTCGCTGTGTCGGCACTCTGCCGACCATTTCGCTAGTTAACACCGGTCTTGTTGTGTGTGTTTCAAGCTCAAGAGCATCTCCAAGCAAAAAATGGTCAACAGCAACATTCAGACGGTTTCGTACTGCTCAATTGCTACATTAAAACGTTATGTTTCTTTTTCAGAACTGGAAAAACACAAGCGTGACAGCATTCGAACCTGTAATCTTCAGATCCGAAGTCCGACGCCTTATCCTTTAGGCCACACGGTCACTGACGACCAACATTTACATTTATACGACTCATCTCGAAACGCTCACACCCCTGAGGATTTGTGTTTTCGTTCTACACAGCCGCTGCCCCTTGCTCTTTCCCACCCATTCGTTACATTCAACCTCTGACGAGACCGACCAAATATAGACTGTGAAACAAGACCACACACTTTGTGCATTCGGAATCGAAGGCAGGGCGTCCCTCGCCGCATTTGCTACGGTTGCCATTTGCTACTTCTGCAGAAGCGGCGGCGGCGGCGACGACGACGACGACGAATATCGCGAAAGGCTCTGAGATATGTGAGAAATACATCTATAAAATGTAATTCAGACTGCCTCGTCCCACCTTATGCTGTACCGCTTTGGCAAATGCTTTATCTGCGCCATTCGCCTTAATCGCATCTGAGAGTGATTCTTAAAAAAACGCCTGTCGCTAATTGTTCGTCATCACAGGTACTGTTTGCTATACGGCCACGACGCGCAACTGATTTCCAAAATTCATCTTTCTCCTGTGAGGATGGAACTTACGACCCCTGGTTTATTAGACGAGTGCTCTACCACTGAGCTAAAGAGGCGCGGCCTAGCGGTATTCTTGGGTACTTCGTCCTTACGGTCGTCTGCATCATCAGACTTCAGCTGACAACACTTCATATTACCAGCTAACATTTGCAGCTATGGCGACAAATTACTGCTTGACTACACATCTGACACGTAACCGATGTGCTCTCCAAACAACAACACTTGCATTTCAGAACATGTCTTTCACACATGTCTACAAAATCACCTTCACCTTCAAATACAGCTTCCTTGAGACTGACAGAGACGTAGGCAAAGTTTAAAGTTGCTATTTCCATTAAATCTCGTTAATCAGAAAAACGGTAATTTACACTTGCAGCGGAACAAAATTCCGTTCCGCCCAGCGTCTGGCTCGAACCCACGACCCTGGGATTAAGAGTCTGACGCTCTACCGACTGAGCTAGCCGGCTACCTCGGTGAATACCTGCCGGGTAGCACGTCACACAGTACTCGTTTGTGTTGGGTGGTCCCATACAGAATCTCTCCATGATGCCTAATGTTTTCCTAACGTCACACTCGTCACGTACTTCACTTTTATGTCATAATCATTTCTGAGAGGTACAGAAATTGCATGACAACATGCAGAGCTAGTGGCGTCAAAATTAACGCACATACTTTATGTGACTCAAAAGCCGAACGAGTTACTTTCCGACGTTGTTTTAGATGTGCAAGTGATAGTCAAAACTCGCTGTGTCGGCACTCTGCCGACCATTTCGCTAGTTAACACCGGTCTTGTTGTGTGTGTTTCAAGCTCAAGAGCATCTCCAAGCAAAAAATGGTCAACAGCAACATTCAGACGGTTTCGTACTGCTCAATTGCTACATTAAAACGTTATGTTTCTTTTTCAGAACTGGAAAAACACAAGCGTGACAGCATTCGAACCTGTAATCTTCAGATCCGAAGTCCGACGCCTTATCCTTTAGGCCACACGGTCACTGACGACCAACATTTACATTTATACGACTCATCTCGAAACGCTCACACCCCTGAGGATTTGTGTTTTCGTTCTACACAGCCGCTGCCCCTTGCTCTTTCCCACCCATTCGTTACATTCAACCTCTGACGAGACCGACCAAATATAGACTGTGAAACAAGACCACACACTTTGTGCATTCGGAATCGAAGGCAGGGCGTCCCTCGCCGCATTTGCTACGGTTGCCATTTGCTACTTCTGCAGAAGCGGCGGCGGCGGCGACGACGACGACGACGAATATCGCGAAAGGCTCTGAGATATGTGAGAAATACATCTATAAAATGTAATTCAGACTGCCTCGTCCCACCTTATGCTGTACCGCTTTGGCAAATGCTTTATCTGCGCCATTCGCCTTAATCGCATCTGAGAGTGATTCTTAAAAAAACGCCTGTCGCTAATTGTTCGTCATCACAGGTACTGTTTGCTATACGGCCACGACGCGCAACTGATTTCCAAAATTCATCTTTCTCCTGTGAGGATGGAACTTACGACCCCTGGTTTATTAGACGAGTGCTCTACCACTGAGCTAAAGAGGCGCGGCCTAGCGGTACTCTTGGGTACTTCGTCCTTACGGTCGTCTGCATCATCCGACTTCAGCTGACAACACTTCATATTACCAGCTAACATTTGCAGCTATGGCGACAAATTACTGCTTGACTACACATCTGACACGTAACCGATGTGCTCTCCAAACAACAACACTTGCATTTCAGAACATGTCTTTCACACATGTCTACAAAATCACCTTCACCTTCAAATACAGCTTCCTTGAGACTGACAGAGACGTAGGCAAAGTTTAAAGTTGCTATTTCCATTAAATCTCGTTAATCAGAAAAACGGTAATTTACACTTGCAGCGGAACAAAATTCCGTTCCGCCCAGCGTCTGGCTCGAACCCACGACCCTGGGATTAAGAGTCTGACGCTCTACCGACTGAGCTAGCCGGCTACCTCGGTGAATACCTGCCGGGTAGCACGTCACACAGTACTCGTTTGTGTTGGGTGGTCCCATACAGAATCTCTCCATGATGCCTAATGTTTTCCTAACGTCACACTCGTCACGTACTTCACTTTTATGTCATAATCATTTCTGAGAGGTACAGAAATTGCATGACAACATGCAGAGCTAGTGGCGTCAAAATTAACGCACATACTTTATGTGACTCAAAAGCCGAACGAGTTACTTTCCGACGTTGTTTTAGATGTGCAAGTGATAGTCAAAACTCGCTGTGTCGGCACTCTGCCGACCATTTCGCTAGTTAACACCGGTCTTGTTGTGTGTGTTTCAAGCTCAAGAGCATCTCCAAGCAAAAAATGGTCAACAGCAACATTCAGACGGTTTCGTACTGCTCAATTGCTACATTAAAACGTTATGTTTCTTTTTCAGAACTGGAAAAACACAAGCGTGACAGCATTCGAACCTGTAATCTTCAGATCCGAAGTCCGACGCCTTATCCTTTAGGCCACACGGTCACTGACGACCAACATTTACATTTATACGACTCATCTCGAAACGCTCACACCCCTGAGGATTTGTGTTTTCGTTCTACACAGCCGCTGCCCCTTGCTCTTTCCCACCCATTCGTTACATTCAACCTCTGACGAGACCGACCAAATATAGACTGTGAAACAAGACCACACACTTTGTGCATTCGGAATCGAAGGCAGGGCGTCCCTCGCCGCATTTGCTACGGTTGCCATTTGCTACTTCTGCAGAAGCGGCGGCGGCGACGACGACGACGACGACGACGATGAATATCGCGAAAGGCTCTGAGATATGTGAGAAATACATCTATAAAATGTAATTCAGACTGCCTCGTCCCACCTTATGCTGTACCGCTTTGGCAAATGCTTTATCTGCGCCATTCGCCTTAATCGCATCTGAGAGTGATTCTTAAAAAAACGCCTGTCGCTAATTGTTCGTCATCACAGGTACTGTTTGCTATACGGCCACGACGCGCAACTGATTTCCAAAATTCATCTTTCTCCTGTGAGGATGGAACTTACGACCCCTGGTTTATTAGACCAGTGCTCTACCACTGAGCTAAAGAGGCGCGGCCCAGCGGTACTCTTGGGTACTTCGTCCTTACGGTCGTCTGCATCATCCGACTTCAGCTGACAACACTTCATATTACCAGCTAATATTTGCAGCTATGGCGCAAAATTACTGCTTGACTACACATCTGACACGTAACCGATGTGCTCTCCAAACAACAACACTTGCATTTCAGAACATGTCTTTCACACATGTCTACAAAATCACCTTCACCTTCAAATACAGCTTCCTTAAGACTGACAGAGACGTAGGCAAAGTTTAAAGTTGCTATTTCCATTAAATCTCGTTAATCAGAAAAACGGTAATTTACACTTGCAGCGGAACAAAATTCCGTTCCGCCCAGCGTCTGGCTCGAACCCACGACCCTGGGATTAAGAGTCTGACGCTCTACCGACTGAGCTAGCCGGCTACCTCGGTGAATACCTGCCGGGTAGCACGTCACACAGTACTCGTTTGGGTTGGGTGGTCCCATACAGAATCTCTCCATGATGCCTAATGTTTTCCTAACGTCACACTCGTCACGTACTTCACTTTTATGTCATAATCATTTCTGAGAGGTACAGAAATTGCATGACAACATGCAGAGCTAGTGGCGTCAAAATTAACGCACATACTTTATGTGACTCAAAAGCCGAACGAGTTACTTTCCGACGTTGTTTTAGATGTGCAAGTGATAGTCAAAACTCGCTGTGTCGGCACTCTGCCGACCATTTCGCTAGTTAACACCGGTCTTGTTGTGTGTGTTTCAAGCTCAAGAGCATCTCCAAGAAAAAAATGGTCAACAGCAACATTCAGACGGTTTCGTACTGCTCAATTGCTACATTAAAACGTTATGTTTCTTTTTCAGAACTGGAAAAACACAAGCGTGACAGCATTCGAACCTGTAATCTTCAGATCCGAAGTCCGACGCCTTATCCTTTAGGCCACACGGTCACTGACGACCAACATTTACATTTATACGACTCATCTCGAAACGCTCACACCCCTGAGGATTTGTGTTTTCGTTCTACACAGCCGCTGCCCCTTGCTCTTTCCCACCCATTCGTTACATTCAACCTCTGACGAGACCGACCAAATATAGACTGTGAAACAAGACCACACACTTTGTGCATTCGGAATCGAAGGCAGGGCGTCCCTCGCCGCATTTGCTACGGTTGCCATTTGCTACTTCTGCAGAAGCGGCGGCGGCGACGACGACGACGACGACGACGACGATGAATATCGCGAAAGGCTCTGAGATATGTGAGAAATACATCTATAAAATGTAATTCAGACTGCCTCGTCCCACCTTATGCTGTACCGCTTTGGCAAATGCTTTATCTGCGCCATTCGCCTTAATCGCATCTGAGAGTGATTCTTAAAAAAACGCCTGTCGCTAATTGTTCGTCATCACAGGTACCGTTTGCTATACGGCCACGACGCGCAACTGATTTCCAAAATTCATCTTTTTCCTGTGAGGATGGAACTTACGACCCCTGGTTTATTAGACCAGTGCTCTACCACTGAGCTAAAGAGGCGCGGCCTAGCGGTACTCTTGGGTACTTCGTCCTTACGGTCGTCTGCATCATCCGACTTCAGCTGACAACACTTCATATTACCAGCTAATATTTGCAGCTATGGCGACAAATTACTGCTTGACTACACATCTGACACGTAACCGATGTGCTCTCCAAACAACAACACTTGCATTTCAGAACATGTCTTTCACACATGTCTACAAAATCACCTTCACCTTCAAATACAGCTTCCTTGAGACTGACAGAGACGTAGGCAAAGTTTAAAGTTGCTATTTCCATTAAATCTCGTTAATCAGAAAAACGGTAATTTACACTTGCAGCGGAACAAAATTCCGTTCCGCCCAGCGTCTGGCTCGAACCCACGACCCTGGGATTAAGAGTCTGACGCTCTACCGACTGAGCTAGCCGGCTACCTCGGTGAATACCTGCCGGGTAGCACGTCACACAGTACTCGTTTGGGTTGGGTGGTCCCATACAGAATCTCTCCATGATGCCTAATGTTTTCCTAACGTCACACTCGTCACGTACTTCACTTTTATGTCATAATCATTTCTGAGAGGTACAGAAATTGCATGACAACATGCAGAGCTAGTGGCGTCAAAATTAACGCACATACTTTATGTGACTCAAAAGCCGAACGAGTTACTTTCCGACGTTGTTTTAGATGTGCAAGTGATAGTCAAAACTCGCTGTGTCGGCACTCTGCCGACCATTTCGCTAGTTAACACCGGTCTTGTTGTGTGTGTTTCAAGCTCAAGAGCATCTCCAAGCAAAAAATGGTCAACAGCAACATTCAGACGGTTTCGTACTGCTCAATTGCTACATTAAAACGTTATGTTTCTTTTTCAGAACTGGAAAAACACAAGCGTGACAGCATTCGAACCTGTAATCTTCAGATCCGAAGTCCGACGCCTTATCCTTTAGGCCACACGGTCACTGACGACCAACATTTACATTTATACGACTCATCTCGAAACGCTCACACCCCTGAGGATTTGTGTTTTCGTTCTACACAGCCGCTGCCCCTTGCTCTTTCCCACCCATTCGTTACATTCAACCTCTGACGAGACCGACCAAATATAGACTGTGAAACAAGACCACACACTTTGTGCATTCGGAATCGAAGGCAGGGCGTCCCTCGCCGCATTTGCTACGGTTGCCATTTGCTACTTCTGCAGAAGCGGCGGCGGCGACGACGACGACGACGACGACGATGAATATCGCGAAAGGCTCTGAGATATGTGAGAAATACATCTATAAAATGTAATTCAGACTGCCTCGTCCCACCTTATGCTGTACCGCTTTGGCAAATGCTTTATCTGCGCCATTCGCCTTAATCGCATCTGAGAGTGATTCTTAAAAAAACGCCTGTCGCTAATTGTTCGTCATCACAGGTACTGTTTGCTATACGGCCACGACGCGCAACTGATTTCCAAAATTCATCTTTCTCCTGTGAGGATGGAACTTACGACCCCTGGTTTATTAGACCAGTGCTCTACCACTGAGCTAAAGAGGCGCGGCCCAGCGGTACTCTTGGGTACTTCGTCCTTACGGTCGTCTGCATCATCCGACTTCAGCTGACAACACTTCATATTACCAGCTAATATTTGCAGCTATGGCGACAAATTACTGCTTGACTACACATCTGACACGTAACCGATGTGCTCTCCAAACAACAACACTTGCATTTCAGAACATGTCTTTCACACATGTCTACAAAATCACCTTCACCTTCAAATACAGCTTCCTTGAGACTGACAGAGACGTAGGCAAAGTTTAAAGTTGCTATTTCCATTAAATCTCGTTAATCAGAAAAACGGTAATTTACACTTGCAGCGGAACAAAATTCCGTTCCGCCCAGCGTCTGGCTCGAACCCACGAACCTGGGATTAAGAGTCTGACGCTCTACCGACTGAGCTAGCCGGCTACCTCGGTGAATACCTGCCGGGTAGCACGTCACACAGTACTCGTTTGGGTTGGGTGGTCCCATACAGAATCTCTCCATGATGCCTAATGTTTTCCTAACGTCACACTCGTCACGTACTTCACTTTTATGTCATAATCATTTCTGAGAGGTACAGAAATTGCATGACAACATGCAGAGCTAGTGGCGTCAAAATTAACGCACATACTTTATGTGACTCAAAAGCCGAACGAGTTACTTTCCGACATTGTTTTAGATGTGCAAGTGATAGTCAAAACTCGCTGTGTCGGCACTCTGCCGACCATTTCGCTAGTTAACACCGGTCTTGTTGTGTGTGTTTCAAGCTCAAGAGCATCTCCAAGCAAAAAATGGTCAACAGCAACATTCAGACGGTTTCGTACTGCTCAATTGCTACATTAAAACGTTATGTTTCTTTTTCAGAACTGGAAAAACACAAGCGTGACAGCATTCGAACCTGTAATCTTCAGATCCGAAGTCCGACGCCTTATCCTTTAGGCCACACGGTCACTGACGACCAACATTTACATTTATACGACTCATCTCGAAACGCTCACACCCCTGAGGATTTGTGTTTTCGTTCTACACAGCCGCTGCCCCTTGCTCTTTCCCACCCATTCGTTACATTCAACCTCTGACGAGACCGACCAAATATAGACTGTGAAACAAGACCACACACTTTGTGCATTCGGAATCGAAGGCAGGGCGTCCCTCGCCGCATTTGCTACGGTTGCCATTTGCTACTTCTGCAGAAGCGGCGGCGGCGACGACGACGACGACGACGACGACGACGATGAATATCGCGAAAGGCTCTGAGATATGTGAGAAATACATCTATAAAATGTAATTCAGACTGCCTCGTCCCACCTTATGCTGTACCGCTTTGGCAAATGCTTTATCTGCGCCATTCGCCTTAATCGCATCTGAGAGTGATTCTTAAAAAAACGCCTGTCGCTAATTGTTCGTCATCACAGGTACTGTTTGCTATACGGCCACGACGCGCAACTGATTTCCAAAATTCATCTTTTTCCTGTGAGGATGGAACTTACGACCCCTGGTTTATTAGACCAGTGCTCTACCACTGAGCTAAAGAGGCGCGGCCTAGCGGTACTCTTGGGTACTTCGTCCTTACGGTCGTCTGCATCATCCGACTTCAGCTGACAACACTTCATATTACCAGCTAATATTTGCAGCTATGGCGACAAATTACTGCTTGACTACACATCTGACACGTAACCGATGTGCTCTCCAAACAACAACACTTGCATTTCAGAACATGTCTTTCACACATGTCTACAAAATCACCTTCACCTTCAAATACAGCTTCCTTGAGACTGACAGAGACGTAGGCAAAGTTTAAAGTTGCTATTTCCATTAAATCTCGTTAATCAGAAAAACGGTAATTTACACTTGCAGCGGAACAAAATTCCGTTCCGCCCAGCGTCTGGCTCGAACCCACGACCCTGGGATTAAGAGTCTGACGCTCTACCGACTGAGCTAGCCGGCTACCTCGGTGAATACCTGCCGGGTAGCACGTCACACAGTACTCGTTTGGGTTGGGTGGTCCCATACAGAATCTCTCCATGATGCCTAATGTTTTCCTAACGTCACACTCGTCACGTACTTCACTTTTATGTCATAATCATTTCTGAGAGGTACAGAAATTGCATGACAACATGCAGAGCTAGTGGCGTCAAAATTAACGCACATACTTTATGTGACTCAAAAGCCGAACGAGTTACTTTCCGACGTTGTTTTAGATGTGCAAGTGATAGTCAAAACTCGCTGTGTCGGCACTCAGCCGACCATTTCGCTAGTTAACACCGGTCTTGTTGTGTGTGTTTCAAGCTCAAGAGCATCTCCAAGCAAAAAATGGTCAACAGCAACATTCAGACGGTTTCGTACTGCTCAATTGCTACATTAAAACGTTATGTTTCTTTTTCAGAACTGGAAAAACACAAGCGTGACAGCATTCGAACCTGTAATCTACAGATCCGAAGTCCGACGCCTTAGCCTTTAGGCCACACGGTCACTGACGACCAACATTTACATTTATACGACTCATCTCGAAACGCTCACACCCCTGAGGATTTGTGTTTTCGTTCTACACAGCCGCTGCCCCTTGCTCTTTCCCACCCATTCGTTACATTCAACCTCTGACGAGACCGACCAAATATAGACTGTGAAACAAGACCACACACTTTGTGCATTCGGAATCGAAGGCAGGGCGTCCCTCGCCGCATTTGCTACGGTTGCCATTTGCTACTTCTGCAGAAGCGGCGGCGGCGACGACGACGACGACGACGACGACGAATATCGCGAAAGGCTCTGAGATATGTGAGAAATACATCTATAAAATGTAATTCAGACTGCCTCGTCCCACCTTATGCTGTACCGCTTTGGCAAATGCTTTATCTGCGCCATTCGCCTTAATCGCATCTGAGAGTGATTCTTAAAAAAACGCCTGTCGCTAATTGTTCGTCATCACAGGTACTGTTTGCTATACGGCCACGACGCGCAACTGATTTCCAAAATTCATCTTTCTCCTGTGAGGATGGAACTTACGACCGCTGGTTTATTAGACCAGTGCTCTACCACTGAGCTAAAGAGGCGCGGCCTAGCGGTACTCTTGGGTACTTCGTCCTTACGGTCGTCTGCATCATCCGACTTCAGCTGACAACACTTCATATTACCAGCTAATATTTGCAGCTATGGCGACAAATTACTGCTTGACTACACATCTGACACGTAACCGATGTGCTCTCCAAACAACAACACTTGCATTTCAGAACATGTCTTTCACACATGTCTACAAAATCACCTTCACCTTCAAATACAGCTTCCTTGCGACTGACAGAGACGTAGGCAAAGTTTAAAGTTGCTATTTCCATTAAATCTCGTTAATCAGAAAAACGGTAATTTACACTTGCAGCGGAACAAAATTCCGTTCCGCCCAGCGTCTGGCTCGAACCCACGACCCTGGGATTAAGAGTCTGACGCTCTACCGACTGAGCTAGCCGGCTACCTCGGTGAATACCTGCCGGGTAGCACGTCACACAGTACTCGTTTGGGTTGGGTGGTCCCATACAGAATCTCTCCATGATGCCTAATGTTTTCCTAACGTCACACTCGTCACGTACTTCACTTTTATGTCATAATCATTTCTGAGAGGTACAGAAATTGCATGACAACATGCAGAGCTAGTGGCGTCAAAATTAACGCACATACTTTATGTGACTCAAAAGCCGAACGAGTTACTTTCCGACGTTGTTTTAGATGTGCAAGTGATAGTCAAAACTCGCTGTGTCGGCACTCTGCCGACCATTTCGCTAGTTAACACCGGTCTTGTTGTGTGTGTTTCAAGCTCAAGAGCATCTCCAAGCAAAAAATGGTCAACAGCAACATTCAGACGGTTTCGTACTGCTCAATTGCTACATTAAAACGTTATGTTTCTTTTTCAGAACTGGAAAAACACAAGCGTGACAGCATTCGAACCTGTAATCTTCAGATCCGAAGTCCGACGCCTTATCCTTTAGGCCACACGGTCACTGACGACCAACATTTACATTTATACGACTCATCTCGAAACGCTCACACCCCTGAGGATTTGTGTTTTCGTTCTACACAGCCGCTGCCCCTTGCTCTTTCCCACCCATTCGTTACATTCAACCTCTGACGAGACCGACCAAATATAGACTGTGAAACAAGACCACACACTTTGTGCATTCGGAATCGAAGGCAGGGCGTCCCTCGCCGCATTTGCTACGGTTGCCATTTGCTACTTCTGCAGAAGCGGCGGCGGCGACGACGACGACGACGACGACGACGACGACGAATATCGCGAAAGGCTCTGAGATATGTGAGAAATACATCTATAAAATGTAATTCAGACTGCCTCGTCCCACCTTATGCTGTACCGCTTTGGCAAATGCTTTATCTGCGCCATTCGCCTTAATCGCATCTGAGAGTGATTCTTAAAAAAACGCCTGTCGCTAATTGTTCGTCATCACAGGTACTGTTTGCTATACGGCCACGACGCGCAACTGATTTCCAAAATTCATCTTTCTCCTGTGAGGATGGAACTTACGACCCCTGGTTTATTAGACCAGTGCTCTACCACTGAGCTAAAGAGGCGCGGCCTAGCGGTACTCTTGGGTACTTCGTCCTTACGGTCGTCTGCATCATCCGACTTCAGCTGACAACACTTCATATTACCAGCTAATATTTGCAGCTATGGCGACAAATTACTGCTTGACTACACATCTGACACGTAACCGATGTGCTCTCCAAACAACAACACTTGCATTTCAGAACATGTCTTTCACACATGTCTACAAAATCACCTTCACCTTCAAATACAGCTTCCTTGCGACTGACAGAGACGTAGGCAAAGTTTAAAGTTGCTATTTCTATTAAATCTCGTTAATCAGAAAAACGGTAATTTACACTTGCAGCGGAACAAAATTCCGTTCCGCCCAGCGTCTGGCTCGAACCCACGACCCTGGGATTAAGAGTCTGACGCTCTACCGACTGAGCTAGCCGGCTACCTCGGTGAATACCTGCCGGGTAGCACGTCACACAGTACTCGTTTGGGTTGGGTGGTCCCATACAGAATCTCTCCATGATGCCTAATGTTTTCCTAACGTCACACTCGTCACGTACTTCACTTTTATGTCATAATCATTTCTGAGAGGTACAGAAATTGCATGACAACATGCAGAGCTAGTGGCGTCAAAATTAACGCACATACTTTATGTGACTCAAAAGCCGAACGAGTTACTTTCCGACGTTGTTTTAGATGTGCAAGTGATAGTCAAAACTCGCTGTGTCGGCACTCTGCCGACCATTTCGCTAGTTAACACCGGTCTTGTTGTGTGTGTTTCAAGCTCAAGAGCATCTCCAAGCAAAAAATGGTCAACAGCAACATTCAGACGGTTTCGTACTGCTCAATTGCTACATTAAAACGTTATGTTTCTTTTTCAGAACTGGAAAAACACAAGCGTGACAGCATTCGAACCTGTAATCTTCAGATCCGAAGTCCGACGCCTTATCCTTTAGGCCACACGGTCACTGACGACCAACATTTACATTTATACGACTCATCTCGAAACGCTCACACCCCTGAGGATTTGTGTTTTCGTTCTACACAGCCGCTGCCCCTTGCTCTTTCCCACCCATTCGTTACATTCAACCTCTGACGAGACCGACCAAATATAGACTGTGAAACAAGACCACACACTTTGTGCATTCGGAATCGAAGGCAGGGCGTCCCTCGCCGCATTTGCTACGGTTGCCATTTGCTACTTCTGCAGAAGCGGCGGCGGCGACGACGACGACGACGACGACGACGATGAATATCGCGAAAGGCTCTGAGATATGTGAGAAATACATCTATAAAATGTAATTCAGACTGCCTCGTCCCACCTTATGCTGTACCGCTTTGGCAAATGCTTTATCTGCGCCATTCGCCTTAATCGCATCTGAGAGTGATTCTTAAAAAAACGCCTGTCGCTAATTGTTCGTCATCACAGGTACTGTTTGCTATACGGCCACGACGCGCAACTGATTTCCAAAATTCATCTTTCTCCTGTGAGGATGGAACTTACGACCCCTGGTTTATTAGACCAGTGCTCTACCACTGAGCTAAAGAGGCGCGGCCTAGCGGTACTCTTGGGTACTTCGTCCTTACGGTCGTCTGCATCATCCGACTTCAGCTGACAACACTTCATATTACCAGCTAATATTTGCAGCTATGGCGACAAATTACTGCTTGACTACACATCTGACACGTAACCGATGTGCTCTCCAAACAACAACACTTGCATTTCAGAACATGTCTTTCACACATGTCTACAAAATCACCTTCACCTTCAAATACAGCTTCCTTGCGACTGACAGAGACGTAGGCAAAGTTTAAAGTTGCTATTTCCATTAAATCTCGTTAATCAGAAAAACGGTAATTTACACTTGCAGCGGAACAAAATTCCGTTCCGCCCAGCGTCTGGCTCGAACCCACGACCCTGGGATTAAGAGTCTGACGCTCTACCGACTGAGCTAGCCGGCTACCTCGGTGAATACCTGCCGGGTAGCACGTCACACAGTACTCGTTTGGGTTGGGTGGTCCCATACAGAATCTCTCCATGATGCCTAATGTTTTCCTAACGTCACACTCGTCACGTACTTCACTTTTATGTCATAATCATTTCTGAGAGGTACAGAAATTGCATGACAACATGCAGAGCTAGTGGCGTCAAAATTAACGCACATACTTTATGTGACTCAAAAGCCGAACGAGTTACTTTCCGACGTTGTTTTAGATGTGCAAGTGATAGTCAAAACTCGCTGTGTCGGCACTCTGCCGACCATTTCGCTAGTTAACACCGGTCTTGTTGTGTGTGTTTCAAGCTCAAGAGCATCTCCAAGCAAAAAATGGTCAACAGCAACATTCAGACGGTTTCGTACTGCTCAATTGCTACATTAAAACGTTATGTTTCTTTTTCAGAACTGGAAAAACACAAGCGTGACAGCATTCGAACCTGTAATCTTCAGATCCGAAGTCCGACGCCTTATCCTTTAGGCCACACGGTCACTGACGACCAACATTTACATTTATACGACTCATCTCGAAACGCTCACACCCCTGAGGATTTGTGTTTTCGTTCTACACAGCCGCTGCCCCTTGCTCTTTCCCACCCATTCGTTACATTCAACCTCTGACGAGACCGACCAAATATAGACTGTGAAACAAGACCACACACTTTGTGCATTCGGAATCGAAGGCAGGGCGTCCCTCGCCGCATTTGCTACGGTTGCCATTTGCTACTTCTGCAGAAGCGGCGGCGGCGACGACGACGACGACGACGACGACGACGAATATCGCGAAAGGCTCTGAGATATGTGAGAAATACATCTATAAAATGTAATTCAGACTGCCTCGTCCCACCTTATGCTGTACCGCTTTGGCAAATGCTTTATCTGCGCCATTCGCCTTAATCGCATCTGAGAGTGATTCTTAAAAAAACGCCTGTCGCTAATTGTTCGTCATCACAGGTACTGTTTGCTATACGGCCACGACGCGCAACTGATTTCCAAAATTCATCTTTCTCCTGTGAGGATGGAACTTACGACCCCTGGTTTATTAGACCAGTGCTCTACCACTGAGCTAAAGAGGCGCGGCCTAGCGGTACTCTTGGGTACTTCGTCCTTACGGTCGTCTGCATCATCCGACTTCAGCTGACAACACTTCATATTACCAGCTAATATTTGCAGCTATGGCGACAAATTACTGCTTGACTACACATCTGACACGTAACCGATGTGCTCTCCAAACAACAACACTTGCATTTCAGAACATGTCTTTCACACATGTCTACAAAATCACCTTCACCTTCAAATACAGCTTCCTTGCGACTGACAGAGACGTAGGCAAAGTTTAAAGTTGCTATTTCTATTAAATCTCGTTAATCAGAAAAACGGTAATTTACACTTGCAGCGGAACAAAATTCCGTTCCGCCCAGCGTCTGGCTCGAACCCACGACCCTGGGATTAAGAGTCTGACGCTCTACCGACTGAGCTAGCCGGCTACCTCGGTGAATACCTCCCGGGTAGCACGTCACACAGTACTCGTTTGGGTTGGGTGGTCCCATACAGAATCTCTCCATGATGCCTAATGTTTTCCTAACGTCACACTCGTCACGTACTTCACTTTTATGTCATAATCATTTCTGAGAGGTACAGAAATTGCATGACAACATGCAGAGCTAGTGGCGTCAAAATTAACGCACATACTTTATGTGACTCAAAAGCCGAACGAGTTACTTTCCGACGTTGTTTTAGATGTGCAAGTGATAGTCAAAACTCGCTGTGTCGGCACTCTGCCGACCATTTCGCTAGTTAACACCGGTCTTGTTGTGTGTGTTTCAAGCTCAAGAGCATCTCCAAGCAAAAAATGGTCAACAGCAACATTCAGACGGTTTCGTACTGCTCAATTGCTACATTAAAACGTTATGTTTCTTTTTCAGAACTGGAAAAACACAAGCGTGACAGCATTCGAACCTGTAATCTTCAGATCCGAAGTCCGACGCCTTATCCTTTAGGCCACACGGTCACTGACGACCAACATTTACATTTATACGACTCATCTCGAAACGCTCACACCCCTGAGGATTTGTGTTTTCGTTCTACACAGCCGCTGCCCCTTGCTCTTTCCCACCCATTCGTTACATTCAACCTCTGACGAGACCGACCAAATATAGACTGTGAAACAAGACCACACACTTTGTGCATTCGGAATCGAAGGCAGGGCGTCCCTCGCCGCATTTGCTACGGTTGCCATTTGCTACTTCTGCAGAAGCGGCGGCGGCGACGACGACGACGACGACGACGACGATGAATATCGCGAAAGGCTCTGAGATATGTGAGAAATACATCTATAAAATGTAATTCAGACTGCCTCGTCCCACCTTATGCTGTACCGCTTTGGCAAATGCTTTATCTGCGCCATTCGCCTTAATCGCATCTGAGAGTGATTCTTAAAAAAACGCCTGTCGCTAATTGTTCGTCATCACAGGTACTGTTTGCTATACGGCCACGACGCGCAACTGATTTCCAAAATTCATCTTTCTCCTGTGAGGATGGAACTTACGACCCCTGGTTTATTAGACCAGTGCTCTACCACTGAGCTAAAGAGGCGCGGCCTAGCGGTACTCTTGGGTACTTCGTCCTTACGGTCGTCTGCATCATCCGACTTCAGCTGACAACACTTCATATTACCAGCTAATATTTGCAGCTATGGCGACAAATTACTGCTTGACTACACATCTGACACGTAACCGATGTGCTCTCCAAACAACAACACTTGCATTTCAGAACATGTCTTTCACACATGTCTACAAAATCACCTTCACCTTCAAATACAGCTTCCTTGCGACTGACAGAGACGTAGGCAAAGTTTAAAGTTGCTATTTCCATTAAATCTCGTTAATCAGAAAAACGGTAATTTACACTTGCAGCGGAACAAAATTCCGTTCCGCCCAGCGTCTGGCTCGAACCCACGACCCTGGGATTAAGAGTCTGACGCTCTACCGACTGAGCTAGCCGGCTACCTCGGTGAATACCTGCCGGGTAGCACGTCACACAGTACTCGTTTGGGTTGGGTGGTCCCATACAGAATCTCTCCATGATGCCTAATGTTTTCCTAACGTCACACTCGTCACGTACTTCACTTTTATGTCATAATCATTTCTGAGAGGTACAGAAATTGCATGACAACATGCAGAGCTAGTGGCGTCAAAATTAACGCACATACTTTATGTGACTCAAAAGCCGAACGAGTTACTTTCCGACGTTGTTTTAGATGTGCAAGTGATAGTCAAAACTCGCTGTGTCGGCACTCTGCCGACCATTTCGCTAGTTAACACCGGTCTTGTTGTGTGTGTTTCAAGCTCAAGAGCATCTCCAAGCAAAAAATGGTCAACAGCAACATTCAGACGGTTTCGTACTGCTCAATTGCTACATTAAAACGTTATGTTTCTTTTTCAGAACTGGAAAAACACAAGCGTGACAGCATTCGAACCTGTAATCTTCAGATCCGAAGTCCGACGCCTTATCCTTTAGGCCACACGGTCACTGACGACCAACATTTACATTTATACGACTCATCTCGAAACGCTCACACCCCTGAGGATTTGTGTTTTCGTTCTACACAGCCGCTGCCCCTTGCTCTTTCCCACCCATTCGTTACATTCAACCTCTGACGAGACCGACCAAATATAGACTGTGAAACAAGACCACACACTTTGTGCATTCGGAATCGAAGGCAGGGCGTCCCTCGCCGCATTTGCTACGGTTGCCATTTGCTACTTCTGCAGAAGCGGCGGCGGCGACGACGACGACGACGACGACGACGACGAATATCGCGAAAGGCTCTGAGATATGTGAGAAATACATCTATAAAATGTAATTCAGACTGCCTCGTCCCACCTTATGCTGTACCGCTTTGGCAAATGCTTTATCTGCGCCATTCGCCTTAATCGCATCTGAGAGTGATTCTTAAAAAAACGCCTGTCGCTAATTGTTCGTCATCACAGGTACTGTTTGCTATACGGCCACGACGCGCAACTGATTTCCAAAATTCATCTTTCTCCTGTGAGGATGGAACTTACGACCCCTGGTTTATTAGACCAGTGCTCTACCACTGAGCTAAAGAGGCGCGGCCTAGCGGTACTCTTGGGTACTTCGTCCTTACGGTCGTCTGCATCATCCGACTTCAGCTGACAACACTTCATATTACCAGCTAATATTTGCAGCTATGGCGACAAATTACTGCTTGACTACACATCTGACACGTAACCGATGTGCTCTCCAAACAACAACACTTGCATTTCAGAACATGTCTTTCACACATGTCTACAAAATCACCTTCACCTTCAAATACAGCTTCCTTGCGACTGACAGAGACGTAGGCAAAGTTTAAAGTTGCTATTTCCATTAAATCTCGTTAATCAGAAAAACGGTAATTTACACTTGCAGCGGAACAAAATTCCGTTCCGCCCAGCGTCTGGCTCGAACCCACGACCCTGGGATTAAGAGTCTGACGCTCTACCGACTGAGCTAGCCGGCTACCTCGGTGAATACCTGCCGGGTAGCACGTCACACAGTACTCGTTTGGGTTGGGTGGTCCCATACAGAATCTCTCCATGATGCCTAATGTTTTCCTAACGTCACACTCGTCACGTACTTCACTTTTATGTCATAATCATTTCTGAGAGGTAAAGAAATTGCATGACAACATGCAGAGCTAGTGGCGTCAAAATTAACGCACATACTTTATGTGACTCAAAAGCCGAACGAGTTACTTTCCGACGTTGTTTTAGATGTGCAAGTGATAGTCAAAACTCGCTGTGTCGGCACTCTGCCGACCATTTCGCTAGTTAACACCGGTCTTGTTGTGTGTGTTTCAAGCTCAAGAGCATCTCCAAGAAAAAAATGGTCAACAGCAACATTCAGACGGTTTCGTACTGCTCAATTGCTACATTAAAACGTTATGTTTCTTTTTCAGAACTGGAAAAACACAAGCGTGACAGCATTCGAACCTGTAATCTTCAGATCCGAAGTCCGACGCCTTATCCTTTAGGCCACACGGTCACTGACGACCAACATTTACATGTATACGACTCATCTCGAAACGCTCACACCCCTGAGGATTTGTGTTTTCGTTCTACACAGCCGCTGCCCCTTGCTCTTTCCCACCCATTCGTTACATTCAACCTCTGACGAGACCGACCAAATATAGACTGTGAAACAAGACCACACACTTTGTGCATTCGGAATCGAAGGCAGGGCGTCCCTCGCCGCATTTGCTACGGTTGCCATTTGCTACTTCTGCAGAAGCGGCGGCGGCGACGACGACGACGACGACGACGACGACGAATATCGCGAAAGGCTCTGAGATATGTGAGAAATACATCTATAAAATGTAATTCAGACTGCCTCGTCCCACCTTATGCTGTACCGCTTTGGCAAATGCTTTATCTGCGCCATTCGCCTTAATCGCATCTGAGAGTGATTCTTAAAAAAACGCCTGTCGCTAATTGTTCGTCATCACAGGTACTGTTTGCTATACGGCCACGACGCGCAACTGATTTCCAAAATTCATCTTTCTCCTGTGAGGATGGAACTTACGACCCCTGGTTTATTAGACCAGTGCTCTACCACTGAGCTAAAGAGGCGCGGCCTAGCGGTACTCTTGGGTACTTCGTCCTTACGGTCGTCTGCATCATCCGACTTCAGCTGACAACACTTCATATTACCAGCTAATATTTGCAGCTATGGCGACAAATTACTGCTTGACTACACATCTGACACGTAACCGGTGTGCTCTCCAAACAACAACACTTGCATTTCAGAACATGTCTTTCACACATGTCTACAAAATCACCTTCACCTTCAAATACAGCTTCCTTGAGACTGACAGAGACGTAGGCAAAGTTTAAAGTTGCTATTTCCATTAAATCTCGTTAATCAGAAAAACGGTAATTTACACTTGCAGCGGAACAAAATTCCGTTCCGCCCAGCGTCTGGCTCGAACCCACGACCCTGGGATTAAGAGTCTGACGCTCTACCGACTGAGCTAGCCGGCTACCTCGGTGAATACCTCCCGGGTAGCACGTCACACAGTACTCGTTTGGGTTGGGTGGTCCCATACAGAATCTCTCCATGATGCCTAATGTTTTCCTAACGTCACACTCGTCACGTACTTCACTTTTATGTCATAATCATTTCTGAGAGGTACAGAAATTGCATGACAACATGCAGAGCTAGTGGCGTCAAAATTAACGCACATACTTTATGTGACTCAAAAGCCGAACGAGTTACTTTCCGACGTTGTTTTAGATGTGCAAGTGATAGTCAAAACTCGCTGTGTCGGCACTCTGCCGACCATTTCGCTAGTTAACACCGGTCTTGTTGTGTGTGTTTCAAGCTCAAGAGCATCTCCAAGCAAAAAATGGTCAACAGCAACATTCAGACGGTTTCGTACTGCTCAATTGCTACATTAAAACGTTATGTTTCTTTTTCAGAACTGGAAAAACACAAGCGTGACAGCATTCGAACCTGTAATCTTCAGATCCGAAGTCCGACGCCTTATCCTTTAGGCCACACGGTCACTGACGACCAACATTTACATTTATACGACTCATCTCGAAACGCTCACACCCCTGAGGATTTGTGTTTTCGTTCTACACAGCCGCTGCCCCTTGCTCTTTCCCACCCATTCGTTACATTCAACCTCTGACGAGACCGACCAAATATAGACTGTGAAACAAGACCACACACTTTGTGCATTCGGAATCGAAGGCAGGGCGTCCCTCGCCGCATTTGCTACGGTTGCCATTTGCTACTTCTGCAGAAGCGGCGGCGGCGACGACGACGACGACGACGATGAATATCGCGAAAGGCTCTGAGATATGTGAGAAATACATCTATAAAATGTAATTCAGACTGCCTCGTCCCACCTTATGCTGTACCGCTTTGGCAAATGCTTTATCTGCGCCATTCGCCTTAATCGCATCTGAGAGTGATTCTTAAAAAAACGCCTGTCGCTAATTGTTCGTCATCACAGGTACTGTTTGCTATACGGCCACGACGCGCAACTGATTTCCAAAATTCATCTTTCTCCTGTGAGGATGGAACTTACGACCCCTGGTTTATTAGACCAGTGCTCTACCACTGAGCTAAAGAGGCGCGGCCTAGCGGTACTCTTGGGTACTTCGTCCTTACGGTCGTCTGCATCATCCGACTTCAGCTGACAACACTTCATATTACCAGCTAATATTTGCAGCTATGGCGACAAATTACTGCTTGACTACACATCTGACACGTAACCGATGTGCTCTCCAAACAACAACACTTGCATTTCAGAACATGTCTTTCACACATGTCTACAAAATCACCTTCACCTTCAAATACAGCTTCCTTGCGACTGACAGAGACGTAGGCAAAGTTTAAAGTTGCTATTTCCATTAAATCTCGTTAATCAGAAAAACGGTAATTTACACTTGCAGCGGAACAAAATTCCGTTCCGCCCAGCGTCTGGCTCGAACCCACGACCCTGGGATTAAGAGTCTGACGCTCTACCGACTGAGCTAGCCGGCTACCTCGGTGAATACCTGCCGGGTAGCACGTCACACAGTACTCGTTTGGGTTGGGTGGTCCCATACAGAATCTCTCCATGATGCCTAATGTTTTCCTAACGTCACACTCGTCACGTACTTCACTTTTATGTCATAATCATTTCTGAGAGGTACAGAAATTGCATGACAACATGCAGAGCTAGTGGCGTCAAAATTAACGCACATACTTTATGTGACTCAAAAGCCGAACGAGTTACTTTCCGACGTTGTTTTAGATGTGCAAGTGATAGTCAAAACTCGCTGTGTCGGCACTCTGCCGACCATTTCGCTAGTTAACACCGGTCTTGTTGTGTGTGTTTCAAGCTCAAGAGCATCTCCAAGCAAAAAATGGTCAACAGCAACATTCAGACGGTTTCGTACTGCTCAATTGCTACATTAAAACGTTATGTTTCTTTTTCAGAACTGGAAAAACACAAGCGTGACAGCATTCGAACCTGTAATATTCAGATCCGAAGTCCGACGCCTTATCCTTTAGGCCACACGGTCACTGACGACCAACATTTACATTTATACGACTCATCTCGAAACGCTCACACCCCTGAGGATTTGTGTTTTCGTTCTACACAGCCGCTGCCCCTTGCTCTTACCCACCCATTCGTTACATTCAACCTCTGACGAGACCGACCAAATATAGACTGTGAAACAAGACCACACACTTTGTGCATTCGGAATCGAAGGCAGGGCGTCCCTCGCCGCATTTGCTACGGTTGCCATTTGCTACTTCTGCAGAAGCGGCGGCGGCGGCGACGACGACGACGACGACGACGACGACGAATATCGCGAAAGGCTCTGAGATATGTGAGAAATACATCTATAAAATGTAATTCAGACTGCCTCGTCCCACCTTATGCTGTACCGCTTTGGCAAATGCTTTATCTGCGCCATTCGCCTTAATCGCATCTGAGAGTGATTCTTAAAAAAACGCCTGTCGCTAATTGTTCGTCATCACAGGTACTGTTTGCTATACGGCCACGACGCGCAACTGATTTCCAAAATTCATCTTTCTCCTGTGAGGATGGAACTTACGACCCCTGGTTTATTAGACCAGTGCTCTACCACTGAGCTAAAGAGGCGCGGCCTAGCGGTACTCTTGGGTACTTCGTCCTTACGGTCGTCTGCATCATCCGACTTCAGCTGACAACACTTCATATTACCAGCTAATATTTGCAGCTATGGCGACAAATTACTGCTTGACTACACATCTGACACGTAACCGATGTGCTCTCCAAACAACAACACTTGCATTTCAGAACATGTCTTTCACACATGTCTACAAAATCACCTTCACCTTCAAATACAGCTTCCTTGAGACTGACAGAGACGTAGGCAAAGTTTAAAGTTGCTATTTCCATTAAATCTCGTTAATCAGAAAAACGGTAATTTACACTTGCAGCGGAACAAAATTCCGTTCCGCCCAGCGTCTGGCTCGAACCCACGACCCTGGGATTAAGAGTCTGACGCTCTACCGACTGAGCTAGCCGGCTACCTCGGTGAATACCTCCCGGGTAGCACGTCACACAGTACTCGTTTGGGTTGGGTGGTCCCATACAGAATCTCTCCATGATGCCTAATGTTTTCCTAACGTCACACTCGTCACGTACTTCACTTTTATGTCATAATCATTTCTGAGAGGTACAGAAATTGCATGACAACATGCAGAGCTAGTGGCGTCAAAATTAACGCACATACTTTATGTGACTCAAAAGCCGAACGAGTTACTTTCCGACGTTGTTTTAGATGTGCAAGTGATAGTCAAAACTCGCTGTGTCGGCACTCTGCCGACCATTTCGCTAGTTAACACCGGTCTTGTTGTGTGTGTTTCAAGCTCAAGAGCATCTCCAAGCAAAAAATGGTCAACAGCAACATTCAGACGGTTTCGTACTGCTCAATTGCTACATTAAAACGTTATGTTTCTTTTTCAGAACTGGAAAAACACAAGCGTGACAGCATTCGAACCTGTAATATTCAGATCCGAAGTCCGACGCCTTATCCTTTAGGCCACACGGTCACTGACGACCAACATTTACATTTATACGACTCATCTCGAAACGCTCACACCCCTGAGGATTTGTGTTTTCGTTCTACACAGCCGCTGCCCCTTGCTCTTACCCACCCATTCGTTACATTCAACCTCTGACGAGACCGACCAAATATAGACTGTGAAACAAGACCACACACTTTGTGCATTCAGAATCGAAGGCAGGGCGTCCCTCGCCGCATTTGCTACGGTTGCCATTTGCTACTTCTGCAGAAGCGGCGGCGGCGGCGACGACGACGACGACGACGACGACGACGAATATCGCGAAAGGCTCTGAGATATGTGAGAAATACATCTATAAAATGTAATTCAGACTGCCTCGTCCCACCTTATGCTGTACCGCTTTGGCAAATGCTTTATCTGCGCCATTCGCCTTAATCGCATCTGAGAGTGATTCTTAAAAAAACGCCTGTCGCTAATTGTTCGTCATCACAGGTACTGTTTGCTATACGGCCACGACGCGCAACTGATTTCCAAAATTCATCTTTCTCCTGTGAGGATGGAACTTACGACCCCTGGTTTATTAGACCAGTGCTCTACCACTGAGCTAAAGAGGCGCGGCCTAGCGGTACTCTTGGGTACTTCGTCCTTACGGTCGTCTGCATCATCCGACTTCAGCTGACAACACTTCATATTACCAGCTAATATTTGCAGCTATGGCGACAAATTACTGCTTGACTACACATCTGACACGTAACCGATGTGCTCTCCAAACAACAACACTTGCATTTCAGAACATGTCTTTCACACATGTCTACAAAATCACCTTCACCTTCAAATACAGCTTCCTTGCGACTGACAGAGACGTAGGCAAAGTTTAAAGTTGCTATTTCCATTAAATCTCGTTAATCAGAAAAACGGTAATTTACACTTGCAGCGGAACAAAATTCCGTTCCGCCCAGCGTCTGGCTCGAACCCACGACCCTGGGATTAAGAGTCTGACGCTCTACCGACTGAGCTAGCCGGCTACCTCGGTGAATACCTGCCGGGTAGCACGTCACACAATACTCGTTTGGGTTGGGTGGTCCCATACAGAATCTCTCCATGATGCCTAATGTTTTCCTAACGTCACACTCGTCACGTACTTCACTTTTATGTCATAATCATTTCTGAGAGGTAAAGAAATTGCATGACAACATGCAGACCTGTCTCGCGTGTGTTTAACGCACATACTTTATGTGACTCAAAAGCCGAACGAGTTACTTTCCGACGTTGTTTTAGATGTGCAAGTGATAGTCAAAACTCGCTGTGTCGGCACTCTGCCGACCATTTCGCTAGTTAACACCGGTCTTGTTGTGTGTGTTTCAAGCTCAAGAGCATCTCCAAGAAAAAAATGGTCAACAGCAACATTCAGACGGTTTCGTACTGCTCAATTGCTACATTAAAACGTTATGTTTCTTTTTCAGAACTGGAAAAACACAAGCGTGACAGCATTCGAACCTGTAATCTTCAGATCCGAAGTCCGACGCCTTATCCTTTAGGCCACACGGTCACTGACGACCAACATTTACATGTATACGACTCATCTCGAAACGCTCACACCCCTGAGGATTTGTGTTTTCGTTCTACACAGCCGCTGCCCCTTGCTCTTTCCCACCCATTCGTTACATTCAACCTCTGACGAGACCGACCAAATATAGACTGTGAAACAAGACCACACACTTTGTGCATTCGGAATCGAAGGCAGGGCGTCCCTCGCCGCATTTGCTACGGTTGCCATTTGCTACTTCTGCAGAAGCGGCGGCGGCGACGACGACGACGACGACGACGACGAATATCGCGAAAGGCTCTGAGATATGTGAGAAATACATCTATAAAATGTAATTCAGACTGCCTCGTCCCACCTTATGCTGTACCGCTTTGGCAAATGCTTTATCTGCGCCATTCGCCTTAATCGCATCTGAGAGTGATTCTTAAAAAAACGCCTGTCGCTAATTGTTCGTCATCACAGGTACTGTTTGCTATACGGCCACGACGCGCAACTGATTTCCAAAATTCATCTTCCTCCTGTGAGGATGGAACTTACGACCCCTGGTTTATTAGACCAGTGCTCTACCACTGAGCTAAATAGGCGCGGCATAGCGGTAATCTTGGGTACTTCGTCCTTACGGTCGTCTGCATCATCCGACTTCAGCTGACAACACTTCATATTACCAGCTAATATTTGCAGCTATGGCGACAAATTACTGCTTGACTACACATCTGACACGTAACCGATGTGCTCTCCAAACAACAACACTTGCATTTCAGAACATGTCTTTCACACATGTCTACAAAATCACCTTCACCTTCAAATACAGCTTCCTTGAGACTGACAGAGACGTAGGCAAAGTTTAAAGTTGCTATTTCCATTAAATCTCGTTAATCAGAAAAACGGTAATTTACACTTGCAGCGGAACAAAATTCCGTTCCGCCCAGCGTCTGGCTCGAACCCACGACCCTGGGATTAAGAGTCTGACGCTCTACCGACTGAGCTAGCCGGCTACCTCGGTGAATACCTGCCGGGTAGCACGTCACACAGTACTCGTTTGGGTTGGGTGGTCCCATACAGAATCTCTCCATGATGCCTAATGTTTTCCTAACGTCACACTCGTCACGTACTTCACTTTTATGTCATAATCATTTCTGAGAGGTAAAGAAATTGCATGACAACATGCAGAGCTAGTGGCGTCAAAATTAACGCACATACTTTATGTGACTCAAAAGCCGAACGAGTTACTTTCCGACGTTGTTTTAGATGTGCAAGTGATAGTCAAAACTCGCTGTGTCGGCACTCTGCCGACCATTTCGCTAGTTAACACCGGTCTTGTTGTGTGTGTTTCAAGCTCAAGAGCATCTCCAAGAAAAAAATGGTCAACAGCAACATTCAGACGGTTTCGTACTGCTCAATTGCTACATTAAAACGTTATGTTTCTTTTTCAGAACTGGAAAAACACAAGCGTGACAGCATTCGAACCTGTAATCTTCAGATCCGAAGTCCGACGCCTTATCCTTTAGGCCACACGGTCACTGACGACCAACATTTACATGTATACGACTCATCTCGAAACGCTCACACCCCTGAGGATTTGTGTTTTCGTTCTACACAGCCGCTGCCCCTTGCTCTTTCCCACCCATTCGTTACATTCAACCTCTGACGAGACCGACCAAATATAGACTGTGAAACAAGACCACACACTTTGTGCATTCGGAATCGAAGGCAGGGCGTCCCTCGCCGCATTTGCTACGGTTGCCATTTGCTACTTCTGCAGAAGCGGCGGCGGCGACGACGACGACGACGACGACGACGACGAATATCGCGAAAGGCTCTGAGATATGTGAGAAATACATCTATAAAATGTAATTCAGACTGCCTCGTCCCACCTTATGCTGTACCGCTTTGGCAAATGCTTTATCTGCGCCATTCGCCTTAATCGCATCTGAGAGTGATTCTTAAAAAAACGCCTGTCGCTAATTGTTCGTCATCACAGGTACTGTTTGCTATACGGCCACGACGCGCAACTGATTTCCAAAATTCATCTTCCTCCTGTGAGGATGGAACTTACGACCCCTGGTTTATTAGACCAGTGCTCTACCACTGAGCTAAATAGGCGCGGCCTAGCGGTAATCTTGGGTACTTCGTCCTTACGGTCGTCTGCATCATCCGACTTCAGCTGACAACACTTCATATTACCAGCTAATATTTGCAGCTATGGCGACAAATTACTGCTTGACTACACATCTGACACGTAACCGATGTGCTCTCCAAACAACAACACTTGCATTTCAGAACATGTCTTTCACACATGTCTACAAAATCACCTTCACCTTCAAATACAGCTTCCTTGCGACTGACACAGACGTAGGCAAAGTTTAAAGTTGCTATTTCCATTAAATCTCGTTAATCAGAAAAACGGTAATTTACACTTGCAGCGGAACAAAATTCCGTTCCGCCCAGCGTCTGTCTCGAACCCACGACCCTGGGATTAAGAGTCTGACGCTCTACCGACTGAGCTAGCCGGCTACCTCGGTGAATACCTGCCGGGTAGCACGTCACACAGTACTCGTTTGGGTTGGGTGGTCCCATACAGAATCTCTCCATGATGCCTAATGTTTTCCTAACGTCACACTCGTCACGTACTTCACTTTTATGTCATAATCATTTCTGAGAGGTAAAGAAATTGCATGACAACATGCAGAGCTAGTGGCGTCAAAATTAACGCACATACTTTATGTGACTCAAAAGCCGAACGAGTTACTTTCCGACGTTGTTTTAGATGTGCAAGTGATAGTCAAAACTCGCTGTGTCGGCACTCTGCCGACCATTTCGCTAGTTAACACCGGTCTTGTTGTGTGTGTTTCAAGCTCAAGAGCATCTCCAAGCAAAAAATGGTCAACAGCAACATTCAGACGGTTTCGTACTGCTCAATTGCTACATTAAAACGTTATGTTTCTTTTTCAGAACTGGAAAAACACAAGCGTGACAGCATTCGAACCTGTAATCTTCAGATCCGAAGTCCGACGCCTTATCCTTTAGGCCACACGGTCACTGACGACCAACATTTACATGTATACGACTCATCTCGAAACGCTCACACCCCTGAGGATTTGTGTTTTCGTTCTACACAGCCGCTGCCCCTTGCTCTTTCCCACCCATTCGTTACATTCAACCTCTGACGAGACCGACCAAATATAGACTGTGAAACAAGACCACACACTTTGTGCATTCGGAATCGAAGGCAGGGCGTCCCTCGCCGCATTTGCTACGGTTGCCATTTGCTACTTCTGCAGAAGCGGCGGCGGCGGCGACGGCGACGACGACGACGACGACGACGACGACGACGACGACGACGAATATCGCGAAAGGCTCTGAGATATGTGAGAAATACATCTATAAAATGTAATTCAGACTGCCTCGTCCCACCTTATGCTGTACCGCTTTGGCAAATGCTTTATCTGCGCCATTCGCCTTAATCGCATCTGAGAGTGATTCTTAAAAAAACGCCTGTCGCTAATTGTTCGTCATCACAGGTACTGTTTGCTATACGGCCACGACGCGCAACTGATTTCCAAAATTCATCTTTCTCCTGTGAGGATGGAACTTACGACCCCTGGTTTATTAGACCAGTGCTCTACCACTGAGCTAAAGAGGCGCGGCCTAGCGGTAATCTTGGGTACTTCGTCCTTACGGTCGTCTGCATCATCCGACTTCAGCTGACAACACTTCATATTACCAGCTAATATTTGCAGCTATGGCGACAAATTACTGCTTGACTACACATCTGACACGTAACCGATGTGCTCTCCAAACAACAACACTTGCATTTCAGAACATGTCTTTCACACATGTCTACAAAATCACCTTCACCTTCAAATACAGCTTCCTTGCGACTGACAGAGACGTAGGCAAAGTTTAAAGTTGCTATTTCCATTAAATCTCGTTAATCAGAAAAACGGTAATTTACACTTGCAGCGGAACAAAATTCCGTTCCGCCCAGCGTCTGGCTCGAAACCACGACCCTGGGATTAAGAGTCTGACGCTCTACCGACTGAGCTAGCCGGCTACCTCGGTGAATACCTGCCGGGTAGCACGTCACACAGTACTCGTTTGGGTTGGGTGGTCCCATACAGAATCTCTCCATGATGCCTAATGTTTTCCTAACGTCACACTCGTCACGTACTTCACTTTTATGTCATAATCATTTCTGAGAGGTACAGAGATTGCATGAAAACATGCAGAGCTAGTGGCGTCAAAATTAACGCACATACTTTATGTGACTCAAAAGCCGAACGAGTTACTTTCCGACGTTGTTTTAGATGTGCAAGTGATAGTCAAAACTCGCTGTGTCGGCACTCTGCCGACCATTTCGCTAGTTAACACCGGTCTTGTTGTGTGTGTTTCAAGCTCAAGAGCATCTCCAAGCAAAAAATGGTCAACAGCAACATTCAGACGGTTTCGTACTGCTCAATTGCTACATTAAAACGTTATGTTTCTTTTTCAGAACTGGAAAAACACAAGCGTGACAGCATTCGAACCTGTAATCTTCAGATCCGAAGTCCGACGCCTTATCCTTTAGGCCACACGGTCACTGACGACCAACATTTACATGTATACGACTCATCTCGAAACGCTCACACCCCTGAGGATTTGTGTTTTCGTTCTACACAGCCGCTGCCCCTTGCTCTTTCCCACCCATTCGTTACATTCAACCTCTGACGAGACCGACCAAATATAGACTGTGAAACAAGACCACACACTTTGTGCATTCGGAATCGAAGGCAGGGCGTCCCTCGCCGCATTTGCTACGGTTGCCATTTGCTACTTCTGCAGAAGCGGCGGCGGCGGCGACGACGACGACGACGACGACGACGACGACGAATATCGCGAAAGGCTCTGAGATATGTGAGAAATACATCTATAAAATGTAATTCAGACTGCCTCGTCCCACCTTATGCTGTACCGCTTTGGCAAATGCTTTATCTGCGCCATTCGCCTTAATCGCATCTGAGAGTGATTCTTAAAAAAACGCCTGTCGCTAATTGTTCGTCATCACAGGTACTGTTTGCTATACGGCCACGACGCGCAACTGATTTCCAAAATTCATCTTTCTCCTGTGAGGATGGAACTTACGACCCCTGGTTTATTAGACCAGTGCTCTACCACTGAGCTAAAGAGGCGCGGCCTAGCGGTAATCTTGGGTACTTCGTCCTTACGGTCGTCTGCATCATCCGACTTCAGCTGACAACACTTCATATTACCAGCTAATATTTGCAGCTATGGCGACAAATTACTGCTTGACTACACATCTGACACGTAACCGATGTGCTCTCCAAACAACAACACTTGCATTTCAGAACATGTCTTTCACACATGTCTACAAAATCACCTTCACCTTCAAATACAGCTTCCTTGCGACTGACACAGACGTAGGCAAAGTTTAAAGTTGCTATTTCCATTAAATCTCGTTAATCAGAAAAACGGTAATTTACACTTGCAGCGGAACAAAATTCCGTTCCGCCCAGCGTCTGGCTCGAAACCACGACCCTGGGATTAAGAGTCTGACGCTCTACCGACTGAGCTAGCCGGCTACCTCGGTGAATACCTGCCGGGTAGCACGTCACACAGTACTCGTTTGGGTTGGGTGGTCCCATACAGAATCTCTCCATGATGCCTAATGTTTTCCTAACGTCACACTCGTCACGTACTTCACTTTTATGTCATAATCATTTCTGAGAGGTACAGAGATTGCATGAAAACATGCAGAGCTAGTGGCGTCAAAATTAACGCACATACTTTATGTGACTCAAAAGCCGAACGAGTTACTTTCCGACGTTGTTTTAGATGTGCAAGTGATAGTCAAAACTCGCTGTGTCGGCACTCTGCCGACCATTTCGCTAGTTAACACCGGTCTTGTTGTGTGTGTTTCAAGCTCAAGAGCATCTCCAAGCAAAAAATGGTCAACAGCAACATTCAGACGGTTTCGTACTGCTCAATTGCTACATTAAAACGTTATGTTTCTTTTTCAGAACTGGAAAAACACAAGCGTGACAGCATTCGAACCTGTAATCTTCAGATCCGAAGTCCGACGCCTTATCCTTTAGGCCACACGGTCACTGACGACCAACATTTACATGTATACGACTCATCTCGAAACGCTCACACCCCTGAGGATTTGTGTTTTCGTTCTACACAGCCGCTGCCCCTTGCTCTTTCCCACCCATTCGTTACATTCAACCTCTGACGAGACCGACCAAATATAGACTGTGAAACAAGACCACACACTTTGTGCATTCGGAATCGAAGGCAGGGCGTCCCTCGCCGCATTTGCTACGGTTGCCATTTGCTACTTCTGCAGAAGCGGCGGCGGCGGCGACGACGACGACGACGACGACGACGACGACGACGACGACGAATATCGCGAAAGGCTCTGAGATATGTGAGAAATACATCTATAAAATGTAATTCAGACTGCCTCGTCCCACCTTATGCTGTACCGCTTTGGCAAATGCTTTATCTGCGCCATTCGCCTTAATCGCATCTGAGAGTGATTCTTAAAAAAACGCCTGTCGCTAATTGTTCGTCATCACAGGTACTGTTTGCTATACGGCCACGACGCGCAACTGATTTCCAAAATTCATCTTTCTCCTGTGAGGATGGAACTTACGACCCCTGGTTTATTAGACCAGTGCTCTACCACTGAGCTAAAAAGGCGCGGCCTAGCGGTACTCTTGGGTACTTCGTCCTTACGGTCGTCTGCATCATCCGACTTCAGCTGACAACACTTCATATTACCAGCTAATATTTGCAGCTATGGCGACAAATTACTGCTTGACTACACATCTGACACGTAACCGATGTGCTCTCCAAACAACAACACTTGCATTTCAGAACATGTCTTTCACACATGTCTACAAAATCACCTTCACCTTCAAATACAGCTTCCTTGCGACTGACAGAGACGTAGGCAAAGTTTAAAGTTGCTATTTCCATTAAATCTCGTTAATCAGAAAAACGGTAATTTACACTTGCAGCGGAACAAAATTCCGTTCCGCCCAGCGTCTGGCTCGAAACCACGACCCTGGGATTAAGAGTGTGACGCTCTACCGACTGAGCTAGCCGGCTACCTCGGTGAATACCTGCCGGGTAGCACGTCACACAGTACTCGTTTGGGTTGGGTGGTCCCATACAGAATCTCTCCATGATGCCTAATGTTTTCCTAACGTCACACTCGTCACGTACTTCACTTTTATGTCATAATCATTTCTGAGAGGTACAGAGATTGCATGAAAACATGCAGAGCTAGTGGCGTCAAAATTAACGCACATACTTTATGTGACTCAAAAGCCGAACGAGTTACTTTCCGACGTTGTTTTAGATGTGCAAGTGATAGTCAAAACTCGCTGTGTCGGCACTCTGCCGACCATTTCGCTAGTTAACACCGGTCTTGTTGTGTGTGTTTCAAGCTCAAGAGCATCTCCAAGCAAAAAATGGTCAACAGCAACATTCAGACGGTTTCGTACTGCTCAATTGCTACATTAAAACGTTATGTTTCTTTTTCAGAACTGGAAAAACACAAGCGTGACAGCATTCGAACCTGTAATCTTCAGATCCGAAGTCCGACGCCTTATCCTTTAGGCCACACGGTCACTGACGACCAACATTTACATGTATACGACTCATCTCGAAACGCTCACACCCCTGAGGATTTGTGTTTTCGTTCTACACAGCCGCTGCCCCTTGCTCTTTCCCACCCATTCGTTACATTCAACCTCTGACGAGACCGACCAAATATAGACTGTGAAACAAGACCACACACTTTGTGCATTCGGAATCGAAGGCAGGGCGTCCCTCGCCGCATTTGCTACGGTTGCCATTTGCTACTTCTGCAGAAGCGGCGGCGGCGGCGACGACGACGACGACGAATATCGCGAAAGGCTCTGAGATTTGTGAGAAATACATCTATAAAATGTAATTCAGACTGCCTCGTCCCACCTTATGCTGTACCGCTTTGGCAAATGCTTTATCTGCGCCATTCGCCTTAATCGCATCTGAGAGTGATTCTTAAAAAAACGCCTGTCGCTAATTGTTCGTCATCACAGGTACTGTTTACTATACGGCCACGACGCGCAACTGATTTCCAAAATTCATCTTTCTCCTGTGAGGATGGAACTTACGACCCCTGGTTTATTAGACCAGTGCTCTACCACTGAGCTAAAGAGGCGCGGCCTAGCGGTACTCTTGGGTACTTCGTCCTTACGGTCGTCTGCATCATCCGACTTCAGCTGACAACACTTCATATTACCAGCTAATATTTGCAGCTGTGGCGACAAATTACTGCTTGACTACACATCTGACACGTAACCGATGTGCTCTCCAAACAACAACACTTGCATTTCAGAACATGTCTTTCACACATGTCTACAAAATCACCTTCACCTTCAAATACAGCTTCCTTGCGACTGACAGAGACGTAGGCAAAGTTTAAAGTTGCTATTTCCATTAAATCTCGTTAATCAGAAAAACGGTAATTTACACTTGCAGCGGAACAAAATTCCGTTCCGCCCAGCGTCTGGCTCGAACCCACGACCCTGGGATTAAGAGTCTGAAGCTCTACCGACTGAGCTAGCCGGCTACCTCGGTGAATACCTGCCGGGTAGCACGTCACACAGTACTCGTTTGGGTTGGGTGGTCCCATACAGAATCTCTTCATGATGCCTAATGTTTTCCTAACGTCACACTCGTCACGTACTTCACTTTTATGTCATAATCATTTCTGAGAGGTAAAGAAATTGCATGACAACATGCAGAGCTAGTGGCGTCCAAATTAACGCACATACTTTATGTGACTCAAAAGCCGAACGAGTTACTTTCCAACGTTGTTTTAGATGTGCAAGTGATAGTCAAAACTCGCTGTGTCGGCACTCTGCCGACCATTTCGCTAGTTAACACCGGTCTTGTTGTGTGTGTTTCAAGCTCAAGAGCATCTCCAAGCAAAAAATGGTCAACAGCAACATTCAGACGGTTTCGTACTGCTCAATTGCTACATTAAAACGTTATGTTTCTTTTTCAGAACTGGAAAAACACAAGCGTGACAGCATTCGAACCTGTAATCTTCAGATCCGAAGTCCGACGCCTTATCCTTTAGGCCACACGGTCACTGACGACCAACATTTACATGTATACGACTCATCTCGAAACGCTCACACCCCTGAGGATTTGTGTTTTCGTTCTACACAGCCGCTGCCCCTTGCTCTTTCCCACCCATTCGTTACATTCAACCTCTGACGAGACCGACCAAATATAGACTGTGAAACAAGACCACACACTTTGTGCATTCGGAATCGAAGGCAGGGCGTCCCTCGCCGCATTTGCTACGGTTGCCATTTGCTACTTCTGCAGAAGCGGCGGCGGCGGCGACGACGACGACGACGACGAATATCGCGAAAGGCTCTGAGATATGTGAGAAATACATCTATAAAATGTAATTCAGACTGCCTCGTCCCACCTTATGCTGTACCGCTTTGGCAAATGCTTTATCTGCGCCATTCGCCTTAATCGCATATGAGAGTGATTCTTAAAAAAACGCCTGTCGCTAATTGTTCGTCATCACAGGTACTGTTTGCTATACGGCCACGACGCGCAACTGATTTCCAAAATTCATCTTTCTCCTGTGAGGATGGAACTTACGACCCCTGGTCTGAGCTAAAGAGGCGCGGCCTAGCGGTACTCTTGGGTACTTCGTCCTTACGGTCGTCTGCATCATCCGACTTCAGCTGACAATACTTCATATTACCAGCTAATATTTGCAGCTATGGCGACAAATTACTGCTTGACTACACATCTGACACGTAACCGATGTGCTCTCCAAACAACAACACTTGCATTTCAGAACATGTCTTTCACACATGTCTACAAAATCACCTTCACCTTCAAATACAGCTTCCTTGCGACTGACAGAGACGTAGGCAAAGTTTAAAGTTGCTATTTCCATTAAATCTCGTTAATCAGAAAAACGGTAATTTACACTTGCAGCGGAACAAAATTCCGTTCCGCCCAGCGTCTGGCTCGAACCCACGACCCTGGGATTAAGAGTCTGACGCTCTACCGACTGAGCTAGCCGGCTACCACGGTGAATACCTGCCGGGTAGCACGTCACACAGTACTCGTTTGGGTTGGGTGGTCCCATACAGAATCTCTCCATGATGCCTAATGTTTTCCTAACGTCACACTCGTCACGTACTTCACTTTTATGTCATAATCATTTCTGAGAGGTAAAGAAATTGCATGACAACATGCAGAGCTAGTGGCGTCAAAATTAACGCACATACTTTATGTGACTCAAAAGCCGAACGAGTTACTTTCCGACGTTGTTTTAGATGTGCAAGTGATAGTCAAAACTCGCTGTGTCGGCACTCTGCCGACCATTTCGCTAGTTAACACCGGTCTTGTTGTGTGTGTTTCAAGCTCAAGAGCATCTCCAAGAAAAAAATGGTCAACAGCAACATTCAGACGGTTTCGTACTGCTCAATTGCTACATTAAAACGTTATGTTTCTTTTTCAGAACTGGAAAAACACAAGCGTGACAGCATTCGAACCTGTAATCTTCAGATCCGAAGTCCGACGCCTTATCCTTTAGGCCACACGGTCACTGACGACCAACATTTACATGTATACGACTCATCTCGAAACGCTCACACCCCTGAGGATTTGTGTTTTCATTCTACACAGCCGCTGCCCCTTGCTCTTTCCCACCCATTCGTTACATTCAACCTCTGACGAGACCGACCAAATATAGACTGTGAAACAAGACCACACACTTTGTGCATTCGGAATCGAAGGCAGGGCGTCCCTCGCCGCATTTGCTACGGTTGCCATTTGCTACTTCTGCAGAAGCGGCGGCGGCGGCGACGACGACGACGACGACGAATATCGCGAAAGGCTCTGAGATATGTGAGAAATACATCTATAAAATGTAATTCAGACTGCCTCGTCCCACCTTATGCTGTACCGCTTTGGCAAATGCTTTATCTGCGCCATTCGCCTTAATCGCATCTGAGAGTGATTCTTAAAAAAACGCCTGTCGCTAATTGTTCGTCATCACAGGTACTGTTTGCTATACGGCCACGACGCGCAACTGATTTCCAAAATTCATCTTTCTCCTGTGAGGATGGAACTTACGACCCCTGGTCTGAGCTAAAGAGGCGCGGCCTAGCGGTACTCTTGGGTACTTCGTCCTTACGGTCGTCTGCATCATCCGACTTCAGCTGACAACACTTCATATTACCAGCTAATATTTGCAGCTATGGCGACAAATTACTGCTTGACTACACATCTGACACGTAACCGATGTGCTCTCCAAACAACAACACTTGCATTTCAGAACATGTCTTTCACACATGTCTACAAAATCACCTTCACCTTCAAATACAGCTTCCTTGCGACTGACAGAGACGTAGGCAAAGTTTAAAGTTGCTATTTCCATTAAATCTTGTTAATCAGAAAAACGGTAATTTACACTTGCAGCGGAACAAAATTCCGTTCCGCCCAGCGTCTGGCTCGAACCCACGACCCTGGGATTAAGAGTCTGACGCTCTACCGACTGAGCTAGCCGGCTACCTCGGTGAATACCTGCCGGGTAGCACGTCACACAGTACTCGTTTGGGTTGGGTGGTCCCATACAGAATCTCTCCATGATGCCTAATGTTTTCCTAACGTCACACTCGTCACGTACTTCACTTTTATGTCATAATCATTTCTGAGAGGTAAAGAAATTGCATGACAACATGCAGAGCTAGTGGCGTCAAAATTAACGCACATACTTTATGTGACTCAAAAGCCGAACGAGTTACTTTCCGACGTTGTTTTAGATGTGCAAGTGATAGTCAAAACTCGCTGTGTCGGCACTCTGCCGACCATTTCGCTAGTTAACACCGGTCTTGTTGTGTGTGTTTCAAGCTCAAGAGCATCTCCAAGAAAAAAATGGTCAACAGCAACATTCAGACGGTTTCGTACTGCTCAATTGCTACATTAAAACGTTATGTTTCTTTTTCAGAACTGGAAAAACACAAGCGTGACAGCATTCGAACCTGTAATCTTCAGATCCGAAGTCCGACGCCTTATCCTTTAGGCCACACGGTCACTGACGACCAACATTTACATGTATACGACTCATCTCGAAACGCTCACACCCCTGAGGATTTGTGTTTTCGTTCTACACAGCCGCTGCCCCTTGCTCTTTCCCACCCATTCGTTACATTCAACCTCTGACGAGACCGACCAAATATAGACTGTGAAACAAGACCACACACTTTGTGCATTCGGAATCGAAGGCAGGGCGTCCCTCGCCGCATTTGCTACGGTTGCCATTTGCTACTTCTGCAGAAGCGGCGGCGGCGGCGACGACGACGACGACGACGACGACGACGACGACGACGACGACGACGACGACGACGAATATCGCGAAAGGCTCTGAGATATGTGAGAAATACATCTATAAAATGTAATTCAGACTGCCTCGTCCCACCTTATGCTGTACCGCTTTGGCAAATGCTTTATCTGCGCCATTCGCCTTAATCGCATCTGAGAGTGATTCTTAAAAAAACGCCTGTCGCTAATTGTTCGTCATCACAGGTACTGTTTGCTATACGGCCACGACGCGCAACTGATTTCCAAAATTCATCTTTCTCCTGTGAGGATGGAACTTACGACCCCTGGTTTATTAGACCAGTGCTCTACCACTGAGCTAAAGACGCGCTGCCTAGCGGTACTCTTGGGTACTTTGTCCTTACGGTCGTCTGCATCATCAGACTTTAGCTGACAACACTTCATATTACCGGCTAATATTTGCAGCTATGGCGACAAATTACTGCTTGACTACACATCTGACACGTAACCGATGTGCTCTCCAAACAACAACACTTGCATTTCAGAACATGTCTTTCACACATGTCTACAAAATCACCTTCACCTTCAAATACAGCTTCCTTGCGACTGACAGAGACGTAGGCAAAGTTTAAAGTTGCTATTTCCATTAAATCTCGTTAATCAGAAAAACGGTAATTTACACTTGCAGCGGAACAAAATTCCGTTCCGCCCAGCGTCTGGCTCGAACCCACGACCCTGGTATTAAGAGTCTGACGCTCTACCGACTGAGCTAGCCGGCTACCTCGGTGAATACCTGCCGGGTAGCACGTCACACAGTACTCGTTTGGGTTCGGTGGTCCCATACAGAATCTCTCCATGATGCCTAATGTTTTCCTAACGTCACACTCGTCACGTACTTCACTTTTATGTCATAATCATTTCTGAGAGGTAAAGAAATTGCATGACAACATGCAGAGCTAGTGGCGTCAAAATTAACGCACATACTTTATGTGACTCAAAAGCCGAACGAGTTACTTTCCGACGTTGTTTTAGATGTGCAAGTGATAGTCAAAACTCGCTGTGTCGGCACTCTGCCGACCATTTCGCTAGTTAACACCGGTCTTGTTGTGTGTGTTTCAAGCTCAAGAGCATCTCCAAGCAAAAAATGGTCAACAGCAACATTCAGACGGTTTCGTACTGCTCAATTGCTACATTAAAACGTTATGTTTCTTTTTCAGAACTGGAAAAACACAAGCGTGACAGCATTCGAACCTGTAATCTTCAGATCCGAAGTCCGACGCCTTATCCTTTAGGCCACACGGTCACTGACGACCAACATTTACATGTATACGACTCATCTCGAAACGCTCACACCCCTGAGGATTTGTGTTTTCGTTCTACACAGCCGCTGCCCCTTGCTCTTTCCCACCCATTCGTTACATTCAACCTCTGACGAGACCGACCAAATATAGACTGTGAAACAAGACCACACACTTTGTGCATTCGGAATCGAAGGCAGGGCGTCCCTCGCCGCATTGGCTACGGTTGCCATTTGCTACTTCTGCAGAAGCGGCGGCGGCGGCGACGACGACGACGACGACGAGTATCGCGAAAGGCTCTGAGATATGTGAGAAATACATCTATAAAATGTAATTCAGACTGCCTCGTCCCACCTTATGCTGTACCGCTTTGGCAAATGCTTTATCTGCGCCATTCGCCTTAATCGCATCTGAGAGTGATTCTTAAAAAAACGCCTGTCGCTAATTGTTCGTCATCACAGGTACTGTTTGCTATACGGCCACGACGCGCAACTGATTTCCAAAATTCATCTTTCTCCTGTGAGTATGGAACTTCCGACCCCTGGTCTGAGCTAAAGAGGCGCGGCCTAGCGGTACTCTTGAGTACTTCGTCCTTACGGTCGTCTGCATCATCCGACTTCAGCTGACAACACTTCATATTACCAGCTAATATTTGCAGCTATGGCGACAAATTACTGCTTGACTACACATCTGACACGTAACCGATGTGCTCTCCAAACAACAACACTTGCATTTCAGAACATGTCTTTCACACATGTCTACAAAATCACCTTCACCTTCAAATACAGCTTCCTTGCGACTGACAGAGACGTAGGCAAAGTTTAAAGTTGCTATTTCCATTAAATCTTGTTAATCAGAAAAACGGTAATTTACACTTGCAGCGGAACAAAATTCCGTTCCGCCCAGCGTCTGGCTCGAACCCACGACCCTGGGATTAAGAGTCTGACGCTCTACCGACTGAGCTAGCCGGCTACCTCGGTGAGTACCTGCCGGGTAGCACGTCACACAGTACTCGTTTGGGTTGGGTGGTCCCATACAGAATCTCTCCATGATGCCTAATGTTTTCCTAACGTCACACTCGTCACGTACTTCACTTTTATGTCATAATCATTTCTGAGAGGTAAAGAAATTGCATGACAACATGCAGAGCTAGTGGCGTCAAAATTAACGCACATACTTTATGTGACTCAAAAGCCGAACGAGTTACTTTCCGACGTTGTTTTAGATGTGCAAGTGATAGTCAAAACTCGCTGTGTCGGCACTCTGCCGACCATTTCGCTAGTTAACACCGGGCTTGTTGTGTGTGTTTCAAGCTCAAGAGCATCTCCAAGAAAAAAATGGTCAACAGCAACATTCAGACGGTTTCGTACTGCTCAATTGCTACATTAAAACGTTATGTTTCTTTTTCAGAACTGGAAAAACACAAGCGTGACAGCATTCGAACCTGTAATCTTCAGATCCGAAGTCCGACGCCTTATCCTTTAGGCCACACGGTCACTGACGACCAACATTAACATGTATACGACTCATCTCGAAACGCTCACACCCCTGAGGATTTGTGTTTTCGTTCTACACAGCCGCTGCCCCTTGCTCTTTCCCACCCATTCGTTACATTCAACCTCTGACGAGACCGACCAAATATAGACTGTGAAACAAGACCACACACTTTGTGCATTCGGAATCGAAGGCAGGGCGTCCCTCGCCGCATTTGCTACGGTTGCCATTTGCTACTTCTGCAGAAGCGGCGGCGGCGGCGGCGACGACGACGACGACGACGACGACGACGACGACGACGACGACGAATATCGCGAAAGGCTCTGAGATATGTGAGAAATACATCTATAAAATGTAATTCAGACTGCCTCGTCCCACCTTATGCTGTACCGCTTTGGCAAATGCTTTATCTGCGCCATTCGCCTTAATCGCATCTGAGAGTGATTCTTAAAAAAACGCCTGTCGCTAATTGTTCGTCATCACAGGTACTGTTTGCTATACGGCCACGACGCGCAACTGATTTCCAAAATTCATCTTTCTCCTGTGAGGATGGAACTTACGACCCCTGGTTTATTAGACCAGTGCTCTACCACTGAGCTAAAGACGCGCTGCCTAGCGGTACTCTTGGGTACTTTGTCCTTACGGTCGTCTGCATCATCAGACTTTAGCTGACAACACTTCATATTACCGGCTAATATTTGCAGCTATGGCGACAAATTACTGCTTGACTACACATCTGACACGTAACCGATGTGCTCTCCAAACAACAACACTTGCATTTCAGAACATGTCTTTCACACATGTCTACAAAATCACCTTCACCTTCAAATACAGCTTCCTTGCGACTGACAGAGACGTAGGCAAAGTTTAAAGTTGCTATTTCCATTAAATCTCGTTAATCAGAAAAACGGTAATTTACACTTGCAGCGGAACAAAATTCCGTTCCGCCCAGCGTCTGGCTCGAACCCACGACCCTGGGATTAAGAGTCTGACGCTCTACCGACTGAGCTAGCCGGCTACCTCGGTGAACACCTGCCGGGTAGCACGTCACACAGTACTCGTTTGGGTTGGGTGGTCCCATACAGAATCTCTCCATGATGCCTAATGTTTTCCTAACGTCACACTCGTCACGTACTTCACTTTTATGTCATAATCATTTCTGAGAGGTAAAGAAATTGCATGACAACATGCAGAGCTAGTGGCGTCAAAATTAACGCACATACTTTATGTGACTCAAAAGCCGAACGAGTTACTTTCCGACGTTGTTTTAGATGTGCAAGTGATAGTCAAAACTCGCTGTGTCGGCACTCTGCCGACCATTTCGCTAGTTAACACCGGTCTTGTTGTGTGTGTTTCAAGCTCAAGAGCATCTCCAAGCAAAAAATGGTCAACAGCAACATTCAGACGGTTTCGTACTGCTCAATTGCTACATTAAAACGTTATGTTTCTTTTTCAGAACTGGAAAAACACAAGCGTGACAGCATTCGAACCTGTAATCTTCAGATCCGAAGTCCGACGCCTTATCCTTTAGGCCACACGGTCACTGACGACCAACATTTACATGTATACGACTCATCTCGAAACGCTCACACCCCTGAGGATTTGTGTTTTCGTTCTACACAGCCGCTGCCCCTTGCTCTTTCCCACCCATTCGTTACATTCAACCTCTGACGAGACCGACCAAATATAGACTGTGAAACAAGACCACACACTTTGTGCATTCGGAATCGAAGGCAGGGCGTCCCTCGCCGCATTTGCTACGGTTGCCATTTGCTACTTCTGCAGAAGCGGCGGCGGCGGCGACGACGACGACGACGACGAGTATCGCGAAAGGCTCTGAGATATGTGAGAAATACATCTATAAAATGTAATTCAGACTGCCTCGTCCCACCTTATGCTGTACCGCTTTGGCAAATGCTTTATCTGCGCCATTCGCCTTAATCGCATCTGAGAGTGATTCTTAAAAAAACGCCTGTCGCTAATTGTTCGTCATCACAGGTACTGTTTGCTATACGGCCACGACGCGCAACTGATTTCCAAAATTCATCTTTCTCCTGTGAGGATGGAACTTACGACCCCTGGTTTATTAGACCAGAGCTCTACCACTGAGCTAAAGACGCGTGGCCTAGCGGTACTCTTGGGTACTTCGTTCTTACGGTCGTCTGCATCATCAGACTTTAGCTGACAACACTTCATATTACCGGCTAATATTTGCAGCTATGGCGACAAATTACTGCTTGACTACACATCTGACACGTAACCGATGTGCTCTCCAAACAACAACACTTGCATTTCAGAACATGTCTTTCACACATGTCTACAAAATCACCTTCACCTTCAAATACAGCTTCCTTGCGACTGACAGAGACGTAGGCAAAGTTTAAAGTTGCTATTTCCATTAAATCTCGTTAATCAGAAAAACGGTAATTTACACTTGCAGCGGAACAAAATTGCGTTCCGCCCAGCGTCTGGCTCGAACCCACGACCCTGGGATTAAAAGTCTGACGCTCTACCGACTGAGCTAGCCGGCTACCTCGGTGAATACCTGCCGGGTAGCACGTCACACAGTACTCGTTTGGGTTGGGTGGTCCCATACAGAATCTCTCCATGATGCCTAATGTTTTCCTAACGTCACACTCGTCACGTACTTCACTTTTATGTCATAATCATTTCTGAGAGGTAAAGAAATTGCATGAAAACATGCAGAGCTAGTGGCGTCAAAATTAACGCACATACTTTATGTGACTCAAAAGCCGAACGAGTTACTTTCCGACGTTGTTTTAGATGTGCAAGTGATAGTCAAAACTCGCTGTGTCGGCACTCTGCCGACCATTTCGCTAGTTAACACCGGTCTTGTTGTGTGTGTTTCAAGCTCAAGAGCATCTCCAAGCAAAAAATGGTCAACAGCAACATTCAGACGGTTTCGTACTGCTCAATTGCTACATTAAAACGTTATGTTTCTTTTTCAGAACTGGAAAAACACAAGCGTGACAGCATTCGAACCTGTAATCTTCAGATCCGAAGTCCGACGCCTTATCCTTTAGGCCACACGGTCACTGACGACCAACATTTACATGTATACGACTCATCTCGAAACGCTCACTCCCCTGAGGATTTGTGTTTCCGTTCTACACAGCCGCTGCCCCTTGCTCTTTCCCACCCATTCGTTACATTCAACCTCTGACGAGACCGACCAAATATAGACTGTGAAACAAGACCACACACTTTGTGCATTCGGAATCGAAGGCAGGGCGTCCCTCGCCGCATTTGCTACGGTTGCCATTTGCTACTTCTGCAGAAGCGGCGGCGGCGGCGACGACGACGACGACGACGACGACGAATAACGCGAAAGGCTCTGAGATATGTGAGAAATACATCTATAAAATGTAATTCAGACTGCCTCGTCCCACCTTATGCTGTACCGCTTTGGCAAATGCTTTATCTGCGCCATTCGCCTTAATCGCATCTGAGAGTGATTCTTAAAAAAACGCCTGTCGCTAATTGTTCGTCATCACAGGTACTGTTTGCTATACGGCCACGACGCGCAACTGATTTCCAAAATTCATCTTTCTCCTGTGAGGATGGAACTTACGACCCCTGGTTTATTAGACCAGTGCTCTACCACTGAGCTAAAGACGCGCGGCCTAGCGGTACTCTTGGGTACTTCGTCCTTACGGTCGTCTGCATCATCAGACTTTAGCTGACAACACTTCATATTACCGGCTAATATTTGCAGCTATGGCGACAAATTACTGCTTGACTACACATCTGACACGTAACCGATGTGCTCTCCAAACAACAACACTTGCATTTCAGAACATGTCTTTCACACATGTCTACAAAATCACCTTCACCTTCAAATACAGCTTCCTTGCAACTGACAGAGACGTAGGCAAAGTTTAAAGTTGCTATTTCCATTAAATCTCGTTAATCAGAAAAACGGTAATTTACACTTGCAGCGGAACAAAATTCCGTTCCGCCCAGCGTCTGGCTCGAACCCACGACCCTGGGATTAAAAGTCTGACGCACCGACTGAGCTAGCCGGCTACCTCGGTGAATACCTGCCGGGTAGCACGTCACACAGTACTCGTTTGGGTTGGGTGGTCCCATACAGAATCTCTCCATGATGCCTAATGTTTTCCTAACGTCACACTCGTCACGTACTTCACTTTTATGTCATAATCATTTCTGAGAGGTAAAGAAATTGCATGACAACATGCAGAGCTAGTGGCGTCAAAATTAACGCACATACTTTATGTGACTCAAAAGCCGAACGAGTTACTTTCCGACGTTGTTTTAGATGTGCAAGTGATAGTCAAAACTCGCTGTGTCGGCACTCTGCCGACCATTTCGCTAGTTAACACCGGTCTTGTTGTGTGTGTTTCAAGCTCAAGAGCATCTCCAAGCAAAAAATGGTCAACAGCAACATTCAGACGGTTTCGTACTGCTCAATTGCTACATTAAAACGTTATGTTTCTTTTTCAGAACTGGAAAAACACAAGCGTGACAGCATTCGAACCTGTAATCTTCAGATCCGAAGTCCGACGCCTTATCCTTTAGGCCACACGGTCACTGACGACCAACATTTACATGTATACGACTCATCTCGAAACGCTCACACCCCTGAGGATTTGTGTTTTCGTTCTACACAGCCGCTGCCCCTTGCTCTTTCCCACCCATTCGTTACATTCAACCTCTGACGAGACCGACCAAATATAGACTGTGAAACAAGACCACACACTTTGTGCATTCGGAATCGAAGGCAGGGCGTCCCTCGCCGCATTTGCTACGGTTGCCATTTGCTACTTCTGCAGAAGCGGCGGCGGCGGCGACGACGACGACGACGACGACGACGAATAACGCGAAAGGCTCTGAGATATGTGAGAAATACATCTATAAAATGTAATTCAGACTGCCTCGTCCCACCTTATGCTGTACCGCTTTGGCAAATGCTTTATCTGCGCCATTCGCCTTAATCGCATCTGAGAGTGATTCTTAAAAAAACGCCTGTCGCTAATTGTTCGTCATCACAGGTACTGTTTGCTATACGGCCACGACGCGCAACTGATTTCCAAAATTCATCTTTCTCCTGTGAGGATGGAACTTACGACCCCTGGTTTATTAGACCAGTGCTCTACCACTGAGCTAAAGACGCGCGGCCTAGCGGTTCTCTTGGGTACTTCGTCCTTACGGTCGTCTGCATCATCAGACTTTAGCTGACAATACTTCATATTACCGGCTAATATTTGCAGCTATGGCGACAAATTACTGCTTGACTACACATCTGACACGTAACCGATGTGCTCTCCAAACAACAACACTTGCATTTCAGAACATGTCTTTCACACATGTCTACAAAATCACCTTCACCTTCAAATACAGCTTCCTTGCGACTGACAGAGACGTAGGCAAAGTTTAAAGTTGCTATTTCCATTAAATCTCGTTAATCAGAAAAACGGTAATTTACACTTGCAGCGGAACAAAATTCCGTTCCGCCCAGCGTCTGGCTCGAACCCACGACCCTAGGATTAAGAGTCTGACGTTCTACCGACTGAGCTAGCCGGCTACCTCGGTGAATACCTGCCGGGTAGCACGTCACACAGTACTCGTTTGGGTTGGGTGGTCCCATACAGAATCTCTCCATGATGCCTAATGTTTTCCTAACGTCACACTCGTCACGTACTTCACTTTTATGTCATAATCATTTCTGAGAGGTAAAGAAATTGCATGACAACATGCAGAGCTAGTGGCGTCAAAATTAACGCACATACTTTATGTGACTCAAAAGCCGAACGAGTTACTTTCCGACGTTGTTTTAGATGTGCAAGTGATAGTCAAAACTCGCTGTGTCGGCACTCTGCCGACCATTTCGCTAGTTAACACCGGTCTTGTTGTGTGTGTTTCAAGCTCAAGAGCATCTCCAAGCAAAAAATGGTCAACAGCAACATTCAGACGGTTTCGTACTGCTCAATTGCTACATTAAAACATTATGTTTCTTTTTCAGAACTGGAAAAACACAAGCGTGACAGCATTCGAACCTGTAATCTTCAGATCCGAAGTCCGACGCCTTATCCATTAGGCCACACGGTCACTGACGACCAACATTTACATGTATACGACTCATCTCGAAACGCTCACACCCCTGAGGATTTGTGTTTTCGTTCTACACAGCCGCTGCCCCTTGCTCTTTCCCACCCATTCGTTACATTCAACCTCTGACGAGACCGACCAAATATAGACTGTGAAACAAGACCACACACTTTGTGCATTCGGAATCGAAGGCAGGGCGTCCCTCGCCGCATTTGCTACGGTTGCCATTTGCTACTTCTGCAGAAGCGGCGGCGGCGGCGACGACGACGACGACGACGACGACGAATAACGCGAAAGGCTCTGAGATATGTGAGAAATACATCTATAAAATGTAATTCAGACTGCCTCGTCCCACCTTATGCTGTACCGCTTTGGCAAATGCTTTATCTGCGCCATTCGCCTTAATCGCATCTGAGAGTGATTCTTAAAAAAACGCCTGTCGCTAATTGTTCGTCATCACAGGTACTGTTTGCTATACGGCCACGACGCGCAACTGATTTCCAAAATTCATCTTTCTCCTGTGAAGATGGAACTTACGACCCCTGGTTTATTAGACCAGTGCACTACCACTGAGCTAAAGAGGCGCGGCCTAGCGGTACTCTTGGGTACTTCGTCCTTACGGTCGTCTGCATCATCCGACTTCAGCTGACAACACTTCATATTACCGGCTAATATTTGCAGCTATGGCGACAAATTACTGCTTGACTACACATCTGACACGTAACCGATGTGCTCTCCAAACAACAACACTTGCATTTCAGAACATGTCTTTCACACATGTCTACAAAATCACCTTCACCTTCAAATACAGCTTCCTTGCGACTGACAGAGACGTAGGCAAAGTTTAAAGTTGCTATTTCCATTAAATCTCGTTAATCAGAAAAACGGTAATTTACACTTGCAGCGGAACAAAATTCCGTTCCGCCCAGCGTCTGGCTCGAACCCACGACCCTGGGATTAAGAGTCTGACGCTCTGCCGACTGAGCTAGCCGGCTACCTCGGTGAATACCTGCCGGGTAGCACGTCACACAGTACTCGTTTGGGTTGGGTGGTCCCATACAGAATCTCTCCATGATGCCTAATGTTTTCCTAACGTCACACTCGTCACGTACTTCACTTTTATGTCATAATCATTTCTGAGAGGTAAAGAAATTGCATGACAACATGCAGAGCTAGTGGCGTCAAAATTAACGCACATACTTTATGTGACTCAAAAGCCGAACGAGTTACTTTCCGACGTTGTTTTAGATGTGCAAGTGATAGTCAAAACTCGCTGTGTCGGCACTCTGCCGACCATTTCGCTAGTTAACACCGGTCTTGTTGTGTGTGTTTCAAGCTCAAGAGCATCTCCAAGCAAAAAATGGTCAACAGCAACATTCAGACGGTTTCGTACTGCTCAATTGCTACATTAAAACGTTATGTTTCTTTTTCAGAACTGGAAAAACACAAGCGTGACAGCATTCGAACCTGTAATCTTCAGATCCGAAGTCCGACGCCTTATCCATTAGGCCACACGGTCACTGACGACCAACATTTACATGTATACGACTCATCTCGAAACGCTCACACCCCTGAGGATTTGTGTTTTCGTTCTACACAGCCGCTGCCCCTTGCTCTTTCCCACCCATTCGTTACATTCAACCTCTGACGAGACCGACCAAATATAGACTGTGAAACAAGACCACACACTTTGTGCATTCGGAATCGAAGGCAGGGCGTCCCTCGCCGCATTTGCTACGGTTGCCATTTGCTACTTCTGCAGAAGCGGCGGCGGCGGCGACGACGACGACGACGACGACGACGACGACGACGACGAATATCGCGAAAGGCTCTGAGATATGTGAGAAATACATCTATAAAATGTAATTCAGACTGCCTCGTCCCACCTTATGCTGTACCGCTTTGGCAAATGCTTTATCTGCGCCATTCGCCTTAATCGCATCTGAGAGTGATTCTTAAAAAAACGCCTGTCGCTAATTGTTCGTCATCACAGGTACTGTTTGCTATACGGCCACGACGCGCAACTGATTTCCAAAATTCATCTTTCTCCTGTGAGGATGGAACTTACGACCCCTGGTTTATTAGAGCAGTGCTCTACCACTGAGCTAAAGACGCGTGGCCTAGCGGTACTCTTGGGTACTTCGTTCTTACGGTCGTCTGCATCATCAGACTTTAGCTGACAACACTTCATATTACCGGCTAATATTTGCAGCTATGGCGACAAATTACTGCTTGACTACACATCTGACACGTAACCGATGTGCTCTCCAAACAACAACACTTGCATTTCAGAACATGTCTTTCACACATGTCTACAAAATCACCTTCACCTTCAAATACAGCTTCCTTGCGACTGACAGAGACGTAGGCAAAGTTTAAAGTTGCTATTTCCATTAAATCTCGTTAATCAGAAAAACGGTAATTTACACTTGCAGCGGAACAAAATTCCGTTCCGCCCAGCGTCTGGCTCGAACCCACGACCCTGGGATTAAAAGTCTGACGCTCTACCGACTGAGCTAGCCGGCTACCTCGGTGAACACCTTCCGGGTAGCACGTCACACAGTACTCGTTTGGGTTGGGTGGTCCCATACAGAATCTCTCCATGATGCCTAATGTTTTCCTAACGTCACACTCGTCACGTACTTCACTTTTATGTCATAATCATTTCTGAGAGGTAAAGAAATTGCATGACAACATGCAGAGCTAGTGGCGTCAAAATTAACGCACATACTTTATGTGACTCAAAAGCCGAACGAGTTACTTTCCGACGTTGTTTTAGATGTGCAAGTGATAGTCAAAACTCGCTGTGTCGGCACTCTGCCGACCATTTCGCTAGTTAACACCGGTCTTGTTGTGTGTGTTTCAAGCTCAAGAGCATCTCCAAGCAAAAAATGGTCAACAGCAACATTCAGACGGTTTCGTACTGCTCAATTGCTACATTAAAACGTTATGTTTCTTTTTCAGAACTGGAAAAACACAAGCGTGACAGCATTCGAACCTGTAATCTTCAGATCCGAAGTCCGACGCCTTATCCTTTAGGCCACACGGTCACTGACGACCAACATTTACATGTATACGACTCATCTCGAAACGCTCACACCCCTGAGGATTTGTGTTTCCGTTCTACACAGCCGCTGCCCCTTGCTCTTTCCCACCCATTCGTTACATTCAACCTCTGACGAGACCGACCAAATATAGACTGTGAAACAAGACCACACACTTTGTGCATTCGGAATCGAAGGCAGGGCGTCCCTCGCCGCATTTGCTACGGTTGCCATTTGCTACTTCTGCAGAAGCGGCGGCGGCGGCGACGACGACGACGACGACGACGACGAATAACGCGAAAGGCTCTGAGATATGTGAGAAATACATCTATAAAATGTAATTCAGACTGCCTCGTCCCACCTTATGCTGTACCGCTTTGGCAAATGCTTTATCTGCGCCATTCGCCTTAATCGCATCTGAGAGTGATTCTTAAAAAAACGCCTGTCGCTAATTGTTCGTCATCACAGGTACTGTTTGCTATACGGCCACGACGCGCAACTGATTTCCAAATTTCATCTTTCTCCTGTGAGGATGGAACTTACGACCCCTGGTTTATTAGACCAGTGCTCTACCACTGAGCTAAAGACGCGCGGCCTAGCGGTTCTCTTGGGTACTTCGTCCTTACGGTCGTCTGCATCATCAGACTTTAGCTGACAACACTTCATATTACCGGCTAATATTTGCAGCTATGGCGACAAATTACTGCTTGACTACACATCTGACACGTAACCGATGTGCTCTCCAAACAACAACACTTGCATTTCAGAACATGTCTTTCACACATGTCTACAAAATCACCTTCACCTTCAAATACAGCTTCCTTGCGACTGACAGAGACGTAGGCAAAGTTTAAAGTTGCTATTTCCATTAAATCTCGTTAATCAGAAAAACGGTAATTTACACTTGCAGCGGAACAAAATTGCGTTCCGCCCAGCGTCTGGCTCGAACCCACGACCCTGGGATTAAAAGTCTGACGCTCTACCGACTGAGCTAGCCGGCTACCTCGGTGAATACCTGCCGGGTAGCACGTCACACAGTACTCGTTTGGGTTGGGTGGTCCCATACAGAATCTCTCCATGATGCCTAATGTTTTCCTAACGTCACACTCGTCACGTACTTCACTTTTATGTCATAATCATTTCTGAGAGGTAAAGAAATTGCATGACAACATGCAGAGCTAGTGGCGTCAAAATTAACGCACATACTTTATGTGACTCAAAAGCCGAACGAGTTACTTTCCGACGTTGTTTTAGATGTGCAAGTGATAGTCAAAACTCGCTGTGTCGGCACTCTGCCGACCATTTCGCTAGTTAACACCGGTCTTGTTGTGTGTGTTTCAAGCTCAAGAGCATCTCCAAGCAAAAAATGGTCAACAGCAACATTCAGACGGTTTCGTACTGCTCAATTGCTACATTAAAACGTTATGTTTCTTTTTCAGAACTGGAAAAACACAAGCGTGACAGCATTCGAACCTGTAATCTTCAGATCCGAAGTCCGACGCCTTATCCTTTAGGCCACACGGTCACTGACGACCAACATTTACATTTATACGACTCATCTCGAAACGCTCACACCCCTGAGGATTTGTGTTTCCGTTCTACACAGCCGCTGCCCCTTGCTCTTTCCCACCCATTCGTTACATTCAACCTCTGACGAGACCGACCAAATATAGACTGTGAAACAAGACCACACACTTTGTGCATTCGGAATCGAAGGCAGGGCGTCCCTCGCCGCATTTGCTACGGTTGCCATTTGCTACTTCTGCAGAAGCGGCGGCGGCGGCGACGACGACGACGACGACGACGACGAATAACGCGAAAGGCTCTGAGATATGTGAGAAATACATCTATAAAATGTAATTCAGACTGCCTCGTCCCACCTTATGCTGTACCGCTTTGGCAAATGCTTTATCTGCGCCATTCGCCTTAATCGCATCTGAGAGTGATTCTTAAAAAAACGCCTGTCGCTAATTGTTCGTCATCACAGGTACTGTTTGCTATACGGCCACGACGCGCAACTGATTTCCAAAATTCATCTTTCTCCTGTGAGGATGGAACTTACGACCCCTGGTTTATTAGACCAGTGCTCTACCACTGAGCTAAAGACGCGCGGCCTAGCGTTTCTCTTGGGTACTTCGTCCTTACGGTCGTCTGCATCATCAGACTTTAGCTGACAACACTTCATATTACCGGCTAATATTTGCAGCTATGGCGACAAATTACTGCTTGACTACACATCTGACACGTAACCGATGTGCTCTCCAAACAACAACACTTGCATTTCAGAACATGTCTTTCACACATGTCTACAAAATCACCTTCACCTTCAAATACAGCTTCCTTGCGACTGACAGAGACGTAGGCAAAGTTTAAAGTTGCTATTTCCATTAAATCTCGTTAATCAGAAAAACGGTAATTTACACTTGCAGCGGAACAAAATTCCGTTCCGCCCAGCGTCTGGCTCGAACCCACGACCCTGGGATTAAAAGTCTGACGCTCTACCGACTGAGCTAGCCGGCTACCTCGGTGAATACCTGCCGGGTAGCACGTCACACAGTACTCGTTTGGGTTGGGTGGTCCCATACAGAATCTCTCCATGATGCCTAATGTTTTCCTAACGTCACACTCGTCACGTACTTCACTTTTATGTCATAATCATTTCTGAGAGGTAAAGAAATTGCATGACAACATGCAGAGCTAGTGGCGTCAAAATTAACGCACATACTTTATGTGACTCAAAAGCCGAACGAGTTACTTTCCGACGTTGTTTTAGATGTGCAAGTGATAGTCAAAACTCGCTGTGTCGGCACTCTGCCGACCATTTCGCTAGTTAACACCGGTCTTGTTGTGTGTGTTTCAAGCTCAAGAGCATCTCCAAGCAAAAAATGGTCAACAGCAACATTCAGACGGTTTCGTACTGCTCAATTGCTACATTAAAACGTTATGTTTCTTTTTCAGAACTGGAAAAACACAAGCGTGACAGCATTCGAACCTGTAATCTTCAGATCCGAAGTCCGACGCCTTATCCTTTAGGCCACACGGTCACTGACGACCAACATTTACATGTATACGACTCATCTCGAAACGCTCACACCCCTGAGGATTTGTGTTTCCGTTCTACACAGCCGCTGCCCCTTGCTCTTTCCCACCCATTCGTTACATTCAACCTCTGACGAGACCGACCAAATATAGACTGTGAAACAAGACCACACACTTTGTGCATTCGGAATCGAAGGCAGGGCGTCCCTCGCCGCATTTGCTACGGTTGCCATTTGCTACTTCTGCAGAAGCGGCGGCGGCGGCGACGACGACGACGACGACGACGACGACGAATAACGCGAAAGGCTCTGAGATATGTGAGAAATACATCTATAAAATGTAATTCAGACTGCCTCGTCCCACCTTATGCTGTACCGCTTTGGCAAATGCTTTATCTGCGCCATTCGCCTTAATCGCATCTGAGAGTGATTCTTAAAAAAACGCCTGTCGCTAATTGTTCGTCATCACAGGTACTGTTTGCTATACGGCCACGACGCGCAACTGATTTCCAAAATTCATCTTTCTCCTGTGAGGATGGAACTTACGACCCCTGGTTTATTAGACCAGTGCTCTACCACTGAGCTAAAGACGCGCGGCCTAGCGGTTCTCTTGGGTACTTCGTCCTTACGGTCGTCTGCATCATCAGACTTTAGCTGACAACACTTCATATTACCGGCTAATATTTGCAGCTATGGCGACAAATTACTGCTTGACTACACATCTGACACGTAACCGATGTGCTCTCCAAACAACAACACTTGCATTTCAGAACATGTCTTTCACACATGTCTACAAAATCACCTTCACCTTCAAATACAGCTTCCTTGCGACTGACAGAGACGTAGGCAAAGTTTAAAGTTGCTATTTCCATTAAATCTCGTTAATCAGAAAAACGGTAATTTACACTTGCAGCGGAAGAAAATTCCGTTCCGCCCAGCGTCTGGCTCGAACCCACGACCCTGGGATTAAGAGTCTGACGTTCTACCGACTGAGCTAGCCGGCTACCTCGGTGAATACCTGCTGGGTAGCACGTCACACAGTACTCGTTTGGGTTGGGTGGTCCCATACAGAATCTCTCCATGATGCCTAATGTTTTCCTAACGTCACACTCGTCACGTACTTCACTTTTATGTCATAATCATTTCTGAGAGGTAAAGAAATTGCATGACAACATGCAGAGCTAGTGGCGTCAAAATTAACGCACATACTTTATGTGACTCAAAAGCCGAACGAGTTACTTTCCGACGTTGTTTTAGATGTGCAAGTGATAGTCAAAACTCGCTGTGTCGGCACTCTGCCGACCATTTCGCTAGTTAACACCGGTCTTGTTGTGTGTGTTTCAAGCTCAAGAGCATCTCCAAGCAAAAAATGGTCAACAGCAACATTCAGACGGTTTCGTACTGCTCAATTGCTACATTAAAACGTTATGTTTCTTTTTCAGAACTGGAAAAACACAAGCGTGACAGCATTCGAACCTGTAATCTTCAGATCCGAAGTCCGACGCCTTATCCATTAGGCCACACGGTCACTGACGACCAACATTTACATGTATACGACTCATCTCGAAACGCTCACACCCCTGAGGATTTGTGTTTTCGTTCTACACAGCCGCTGCCCCTTGCTCTTTCCCACCCATTCGTTACATTCAACCTCTGACGAGACCGACCAAATATAGACTGTGAAACAAGACCACACACTTTGTGCATTCGGAATCGAAGGCAGGGCGTCCCTCGCCGCATTTGCTACGATTGCCATTTGCTACTTCTGCAGAAGCGGCGGCGGCGACGACGACGACGACGACGAATATCGCGAGAGGCTCTGAGATATGTGAGAAATACATCTATAAAATGTAATTCAGACTGCCTCGTCCCACCTTATGCTGTACCGCTTTGGCAAATGCTTTATCTGCGCCATTCGCCTTAATCGCATCTGAGAGTGATTCTTAAAAAAACGCCTGTCGCTAATTGTTCGTCATCACAGGTACTGTTTGCTATACGGCCACGACGCGCAACTGATTTCCAAAATTCATCTTTCTCCTGTGAGGATGGAACTTACGACCGCTGGTTTATTAGACCAGTGCTCTACCACTGAGCAAAAGAGGCGCGGCCTAGCGGTACTCTTAGGTACTTCGTCCTTACGGTCGTCTGCATCATCAGACTTTAGCTGACAACACTTCATATTACCGGCTAATATTTGCAGCTATGGCGACAAATTACTGCTTGACTACACATCTGACACGTAACCGATGTGCTCTCCAAACAACAACACTTGCATTTCAGAACATGTCTTTCACACATGTCTACAAAATCACCTTCACCTTCAAATACAGCTTCCTTGCGACTGACAGAGACGTAGGCAAAGTTTAAAGTTGCTATTTCCATTAAATCTCGTTAATCAGAAAAACGGTAATTTACACTTGCAGCGGAACAAAATTCCGTTCCGCCCAGCGTCTGGCTCGAACCCACGACCCTGGGATTAAGAGTCTGACGTTCTACCGACTGAGCTAGCCGGCTACCTCGGTGAATACCTGCCGGGTAGCACGTCACACAGTACTCGTTTGGGTTGGGTGGTCCCATACAGAATCTCTCCATGATGCCTAATGTTTTCCTAACGTCACACTCGTCACGTACTTCACTTTTATGTCATAATCATTTCTGAGAGGTAAAGAAATTGCATGACAACATGCAGAGCTAGTGGCGTCAAAATTAACGCACATACTTTATGTGACTCAAAAGCCGAACGAGTTACTTTCCGACGTTGTTTTAGATGTGCAAGTGATAGTCAAAACTCGCTGTGTCGGCACTCTGCTGACCATTTCGCTAGTTAACACCGGTCTTGTTGTGTGTGTTTCAAGCTCAAGAGCATCTCCAAGCAAAAAATGGTCAACAGCAACATTCAGACGGTTTCGTACTGCTCAATTGCTACATTAAAACGTTATGTTTCTTTTTCAGAACTGGAAAAACACAAGCGTGACAGCATTCGAACCTGTAATCTTCAGATCCGAAGTCCGACGCCTTATCCTTTAGGCCACACGGTCACTGACGACCAACATTTACATGTATACGACTCATCTCGAAACGCTCACACCCCTGAGGATTTGTGTTTCCGTTCTACACAGCCGCTGCCCCTTGCTCTTTCCCACCCATTCGTTACATTCAACCTCTGACGAGACCGACCAAATATAGACTGTGAAACAAGACCACACACTTTGTGCATTCGGAATCGAAGGCAGGGCGTCCCTCGCCGCATTTGCTACGGTTGCCATTTGCTACTTCTGCAGAAGCGGCGGCGGCGGCGACGGCGACGACGACGACGACGACGACGACGAATAACGCGAAAGGCTCTGAGATATGTGAGAAATACATCTATAAAATGTAATTCAGACTGCCTCGTCCCACCTTATGCTGTACCGCTTTGGCAAATGCTTTATCTGCGCCATTCGCCTTAATCGCATCTGAGAGTGATTCTTAAAAAAACGCCTGTCGCTAATTGTTCGTCATCACAGGTACTGTTTGCTATACGGCCACGACGCGCAACTGATTTCCAAAATTCATCTTTCTCCTGTGAGGATGGAACTTACGACCCCTGGTTTATTAGACCAGTGCTCTACCACTGAGCTAAAGACGCGCGGCCTAGCGGTACTCTTGGGTACTTCGTCCTTACGGTCGTCTGCATCATCAGACTTTAGCTGACACCACTTCATATTACCGGCTAATATTTGCAGCTATGGCGACAAATTACTGCTTGACTACACATCTGACACGTAACCGATGTGCTCTCCAAACAACAACACTTGCATTTCAGAACATGTCTTTCACACATGTCTACAAAATCACCTTCACCTTCAAATACAGCTTCCTTGCGACTGACAGAGACGTAGGCAAAGTTTAAAGTTGCTATTTCCATTAAATCTCGTTAATCAGAAAAACGGTAATTTACACTTGCAGCGGAACAAAATTCCGTTCCGCCCAGCGTCTGGCTCGAACCCACGACCCTGGGATTAAAAGTCTGACGCTCTACCGACTGAGCTAGCCGGCTACCTCGGTGAATACCTGCCGGGTAGCACGTCACACAGTACTCGTTTGGGTTGGGTGGTCCCATACAGAATCTCTCCATGATGCCTAATATTTTCCTAACGTCACACTCGTCACGTACTTCACTTTTATGTCATAATCATTTCTGAGAGGTAAAGAAATTGCATGACAACATGCAGAGCTAGTGGCGTCAAAATTAACGCACATACTTTATGTGACTCAAAAGCCGAACGAGTTACTTTCCGACGTTGTTTTAGATGTGCAAGTGATAGTCAAAACTCGCTGTGTCGGCACTCTGCCGACCATTTCGCTAGTTAACACCGGTCTTGTTGTGTGTGTTTCAAGCTCAAGAGCATCTCCAAGCAAAAAATGGTCAACAGCAACATTCAGACGGTTTCGTACTGCTCAATTGCTACATTAAAACATTATGTTTCTTTTTCAGAACTGGAAAAACACAAGCGTGACAGCATTCGAACCTGTAATCTTCAGATCCGAAGTCCGACGCCTTATCCTTTAGGCCACACGGTCACTGACGACCAACATTTACATGTATACGACTCATCTCGAAACGCTCACACCCCTGAGGATTTGTGTTTTCGTTCTACACAGCCGCTGCCCCTTGCTCTTTCCCACCCATTCGTTACATTCAACCTCTGACGAGACCGACCAAATATAGACTGTGAAACAAGACCACACACTTTGTGCATTCGGAATCGAAGGCAGGGCGTCCCTCGCCGCATTTGCTACGGTTGCCATTTGCTACTTCTGCAGAAGCGGCGGCGGCGGCGACGACGACGACGACGACGACGACGAATAACGCGAAAGGCTCTGAGATATGTGAGAAATACATCTATAAAATGTAATTCAGACTGCCTCGTCCCACCTTATGCTGTACCGCTTTGGCAAATGCTTTATCTGCGCCATTCGCCTTAATCGCATCTGAGAGTGATTCTTAAAAAAACGCCTGTCGCTAATTGTTCGTCATCACAGGTACTGTTTGCTATACGGCCACGACGCGCAACTGATTTCCAAAATTCATCTTTCTCCTGTGAGGATGGAACTTACGACCCCTGGTTTATTAGACCAGTGCTCTACCACTGAGCTAAAGACGCGCGGCCTAGCGGTACTCTTGGGTACTTCGTCCTTACGGTCGTCTGCATCATCAGACTTTAGCTGACAACACTTCATATTACCGGCTAATATTTGCAGCTATGGCGACAAATTACTGCTTGACTACACATCTGACACGTAACCGATGTGCTCTCCAAACAACAACACTTGCATTTCAGAACATGTCTTTCACACATGTCTACAAAATCACCTTCACCTTCAAATACAGCTTCCTTGCGACTGACAGAGACGTAGGCAAAGTTTAAAGTTGCTATTTCCATTAAATCTCGTTAATCAGAAAAACGGTAATTTACACTTGCAGCGGAACAAAATTCCGTTCCGCCCAGCGTCTGGCTCGAACCCACGACCCTGGGATTAAAAGACTGACGCTCTACCGACTGAGCTAGCCGGCTACCTCGGTGAATACCTGCCGGGTAGCACGTCACACAGTACTCGTTTGGGTTGGGTGGTCCCATACAGAATCTCTCCATGATGCCTAATGTTTTCCTAACGTCACACTCGTCACGTACTTCACTTTTATGTCATAATCATTTCTGAGAGGTAAAGAAATTGCATGACAACATGCAGAGCTAGTGGCGTCAAAATTAACGCACATACTTTATGTGACTCAAAAGCCGAACGAGTTACTTTCCGACGTTGTTTTAGATGTGCAAGTGATAGTCAAAACTCGCTGTGTCGGCACTCTGCCGACCATTTCGCTAGTTAACACCGGTCTTGTTGTGTGTGTTTCAAGCTCAAGAGCATCTCCAAGCAAAAAATGGTCAACAGCAACATTCAGACGGTTTCGTACTGCTCAATTGCTACATTAAAACATTATGTTTCTTTTTCAGAACTGGAAAAACACAAGCGTGACAGCATTCGAACCTGTAATCTTCAGATCCGAAGTCCGACGCCTTATCCATTAGGCCACACGGTCACTGACGACCAACATTTACATGTATACGACTCATCTCGAAACGCTCACACCCCTGAGGATTTGTGTTTTCGTTCTACACAGCCGCTGCCCCTTGCTCTTTCCCACCCATTCGTTACATTCAACCTCTGACGAGACCGACCAAATATAGACTGTGAAACAAGACCACACACTTTGTGCATTCGGAATCGAAGGCAGGGCGTCCCTCGCCGCATTTGCTACGATTGCCATTTGCTACTTCTGCAGAAGCGGCGGCGGCGACGACGACGACGAATATCGCGAGAGGCTCTGAGATATGTGAGAAATACATCTATAAAATGTAATTCAGACTGCCTCGTCCCACCTTATGCTGTACCGCTTTGGCAAATGCTTTATCTGCGCCATTCGCCTTAATCGCATCTGAGAGTGATTCTTAAAAAAACGCCTGTCGCTAATTGTTCGTCATCACAGGTACTGTTTGCTATACGGCCACGACGCGCAACTGATTTCCAAAATTCATCTTTCTCCTGTGAGGATGGAACTTACGACCGCTGGTTTATTAGACCAGTGCTCTACCACTGAGCAAAAGAGGCGCGGCCTAGCGGTACTCTTAGGTACTTCGTCCTTACGGTCGTCTGCATCATCAGACTTTAGCTGACAACACTTCATATTACCGGCTAATATTTGCAGCTATGGCGACAAATTACTGCTTGACTACACATCTGACACGTAACCGATGTGCTCTCCAAACAACAACACTTGCATTTCAGAACATGTCTTTCACACATGTCTACAAAATCACCTTCACCTTCAAATACAGCTTCCTTGCGACTGACACAGACGTAGGCAAAGTTTAAAGTTGCTATTTCCATTAAATCTCGTTAATCAGAAAAACGGTAATTTACACTTGCAGCGGAACAAAATTCCGTTCCGCCCAGCGTCTGGCTCGAACCCACGACCCTGGGATTAAAAGTCTGACGTTCTACCGACTGAGCTAGCCGGCTACCTCGGTGAATACCTGCCGGGTAGCACGTCACACAGTACTCGTTTGGGTTGGGTGGTCCCATACAGAATCTCTCCATGATGCCTAATGTTTTCCTAACGTCACACTCGTCACGTACTTCACTTTTATGTCATAATCATTTCTGAGAGGTAAAGAAATTGCATGACAACATGCAGAGCTAGTGGCGTCAAAATTAACGCACATACTTTATGTGACTCAAAAGCCGAACGAGTTACTTTCCGACGTTGTTTTAGATGTGCAAGTGATAGTCAAAACTCGCTGTGTCGGCACTCTGCCGACCATTTCGCTAGTTAACACCGGTCTTGTTGTGTGTGTTTCAAGCTCAAGAGCATCTCCAAGCAAAAAATGGTCAACAGCAACATTCAGACGGTTTCGTACTGCTCAATTGCTACATTAAAACGTTATGTTTCTTTTTCAGAACTGGAAAAACACAAGCGTGACAGCATTCGAACCTGTAATCTTCAGATCCGAAGTCCGACGCCTTATCCTTTAGGCCACACGGTCACTGACGACCAACATTTACATGTATACGACTCATCTCGAAACGCTCACACCCCTGAGGATTTGTGTTTCCGTTCTACACAGCCGCTGCCCCTTGCTCTTTCCCACCCATTCGTTACATTCAACCTCTGACGAGACCGACCAAATATAGACTGTGAAACAAGACCACACACTTTGTGCATTCGGAATCGAAGGCAGGGCGTCCCTCGCCGCATTTGCTACGGTTGCCATTTGCTACTTCTGCAGAAGCGGCGGCGGCGGCGACGACGACGACGACGACGACGACGAATAACGCGAAAGGCTCTGAGATATGTGAGAAATACATCTATAAAATGTAATTCAGACTGCCTCGTCCCACCTTATGCTGTACCGCTTTGGCAAATGCTTTATCTGCGCCATTCGCCTTAATCGCATCTGAGAGTGATTCTTAAAAAAACGCCTGTCGCTAATTGTTCGTCATCACAGGTACTGTTTGCTATACGGCCACGACGCGCAACTGATTTCCAAAATTCATCTTTCTCCTGTGAGGATGGAACTTACGACCCCTGGTTTATTAGACCAGTGCTCTACCACTGAGCTAAAGACGCGCGGCCTAGCGGTTCTCTTGGGTACTTCGTCCTTACGGTCGTCTGCATCATCAGACTTTAGCTGACAACACTTCATATTACCGGCTAATATTTGCAGCTATGGCGACAAATTACTACTTGACTACACATCTGACACGTAACCGATGTGCTCTCCAAACAACAACACTTGCATTTCAGAACATGTCTTTCACACATGTCTACAAAATCACCTTCACCTTCAAATACAGCTTCCTTGCGACTGACAGAGACGTAGGCAAAGTTTAAAGTTGCTATTTCCATTAAATCTCGTTAATCAGAAAAACGGTAATTTACACTTGCAGCGGAACAAAATTCCGTTCCGCCCAGCGTCTGGCTCGAACCCACGACCCTGGGATTAAAAGTCTGACGCTCTACCGACTGAGCTAGCCGGCTACCTCGGTGAATACCTGCCGGGTAGCACGTCACATAGTACTCGTTTGGGTTGGGTGGTCCCATACAGAATCTCTCCATGATGCCTAATGTTTTCCTAACGTCACACTCGTCACGTACTTCACTTTTATGTCATAATCATTTCTGAGAGGTAAAGAAATTGCATGACAACATGCAGAGCTAGTGGCGTCAAAATTAACGCACATACTTTATGTGACTCAAAAGCCGAACGAGTTACTTTCCGACGTTGTTTTAGATGTGCAAGTGATAGTCAAAACTCGCTGTGTCGGCACTCTGCCGACCATTTCGCTAGTTAACACCGGTCTTGTTGTGTGTGTTTCAAGCTCAAGAGCATCTCCAAGCAAAAAATGGTCAACAGCAACATTCAGACGGTTTCGTACTGCTCAATTGCTACATTAAAACATTATGTTTCTTTTTCAGAACTGGAAAAACACAAGCGTGACAGCATTCGAACCTGTAATCTTCAGATCCGAAGTCCGACGCCTTATCCTTTAGGCCACACGGTCACTGACGACCAACATTTACATGTATACGACTCATCTCGAAACGCTCACACCCCTGAGGATTTGTGTTTTCGTTCTACACAGCCGCTGCCCCTTGCTCTTTCCCACCCATTCGTTACATTCAACCTCTGACGAGACCGACCAAATATAGACTGTGAAACAAGACCACACACTTTGTGCATTCGGAATCGAAGGCAGGGCGTCCCTCGCCGCATTTGCTACGGTTGCCATTTGCTACTTCTGCAGAAGCGGCGGCGGCGGCGACGACGACGACGACGACGACGACGAATAACGCGAAAGGCTCTGAGATATGTGAGAAATACATCTATAAAATGTAATTCAGACTGCCTCGTCCCACCTTATGCTGTACCGCTTTGGCAAATGCTTTATCTGCGCCATTCGCCTTAATCGCATCTGAGAGTGATTCTTAAAAAAACGCCTGTCGCTAATTGTTCGTCATCACAGGTACTGTTTGCTATACGGCCACGACGCGCAACTGATTTCCAAAATTCATCTTTCTCCTGTGAGGATGGAACTTACGACCCCTGGTTTATTAGACCAGTGCTCTACCACTGAGCTAAAGACGCGCGGCCTAGCGGTACTCTTGGGTACTTCGTCCTTACGGTCGTCTGCATCATCAGACTTTAGCTGACAACACTTCATATTACCGGCTAATATTTGCAGCTATGGCGACAAATTACTGCTTGACTACACATCTGACACGTAACCGATGTGCTCTCCAAACAACAACACTTGCATTTCAGAACATGTCTTTCACACATGTCTACAAAATCACCTTCACCTTCAAATACAGCTTCCTTGCGACTGACAGAGACGTAGGCAAAGTTTAAAGTTGCTATTTCCATTAAATCTCGTTAATCAGAAAAACGGTAATTTACACTTGCAGCGGAACAAAATTCCGTTCCGCCCAGCGTCTGGCTCGAACCCACGACCCTGGGATTAAAAGACTGACGCTCTACCGACTGAGCTAGCCGGCTACCTCGGTGAATACCTGCCGGGTAGCACGTCACACAGTACTCGTTTGGGTTGGGTGGTCCCATACAGAATCTCTCCATGATGCCTAATGTTTTCCTAACGTCACACTCGTCACGTACTTCACTTTTATGTCATAATCATTTCTGAGAGGTAAAGAAATTGCATGACAACATGCAGAGCTAGTGGCGTCAAAATTAACGCACATACTTTATGTGACTCAAAAGCCGAACGAGTTACTTTCCGACGTTGTTTTAGATGTGCAAGTGATAGTCAAAACTCGCTGTGTCGGCACTCTGCCGACCATTTCGCTAGTTAACACCGGTCTTGTTGTGTGTGTTTCAAGCTCAAGAGCATCTCCAAGCAAAAAATGGTCAACAGCAACATTCAGACGGTTTCGTACTGCTCAATTGCTACATTAAAACATTATGTTTCTTTTTCAGAACTGGAAAAACACAAGCGTGACAGCATTCGAACCTGTAATCTTCAGATCCGAAGTCCGACGCCTTATCCATTAGGCCACACGGTCACTGACGACCAACATTTACATGTATACGACTCATCTCGAAACGCTCACACCCCTGAGGATTTGTGTTTTCGTTCTACACAGCCGCTGCCCCTTGCTCTTTCCCACCCATTCGTTACATTCAACCTCTGACGAGACCGACCAAATATAGACTGTGAAACAAGACCACACACTTTGTGCATTCGGAATCGAAGGCAGGGCGTCCCTCGCCGCATTTGCTACGATTGCCATTTGCTACTTCTGCAGAAGCGGCGGCGGCGACGACGACGACGACGAATATCGCGAGAGGCTCTGAGATATGTGAGAAATACATCTATAAAATGTAATTCAGACTGCCTCGTCCCACCTTATGCTGTACCGCTTTGGCAAATGCTTTATCTGCGCCATTCGCCTTAATCGCATCTGAGAGTGATTCTTAAAAAAACGCCTGTCGCTAATTGTTCGTCATCACAGGTACTGTTTGCTATACGGCCACGACGCGCAACTGATTTCCAAAATTCATCTTTCTCCTGTGAGGATGGAACTTACGACCGCTGGTTTATTAGACCAGTGCTCTACCACTGAGCAAAAGAGGCGCGGCCTAGCGGTACTCTTAGGTACTTCGTCCTTACGGTCGTCTGCATCATCAGACTTTAGCTGACAACACTTCATATTACCGGCTAATATTTGCAGCTATGGCGACAAATTACTGCTTGACTACACATCTGACACGTAACCGATGTGCTCTCCAAACAACAACACTTGCATTTCAGAACATGTCTTTCACACATGTCTACAAAATCACCTTCACCTTCAAATACAGCTTCCTTGCGACTGACAGAGACGTAGGCAAAGTTTAAAGTTGCTATTTCCATTAAATCTCGTTAATCAGAAAAACGGTAATTTACACTTGCAGCGGAACAAAATTCCGTTCCGCCCAGCGTCTGGCTCGAACCCACGACCCTGGGATTAAAAGTCTGACGTTCTACCGACTGAGCTAGCCGGCTACCTCGGTGAATACCTGCCGGGTAGCACGTCACACAGTACTCGTTTGGGTTGGGTGGTCCCATACAGAATCTCTCCATGATGCCTAATGTTTTCCTAACGTCACACTCGTCACGTACTTCACTTTTATGTCATAATCATTTCTGAGAGGTAAAGAAATTGCATGACAACATGCAGAGCTAGTGGCGTCAAAATTAACGCACATACTTTATGTGACTCAAAAGCCGAACGAGTTACTTTCCGACGTTGTTTTAGATGTGCAAGTGATAGTCAAAACTCGCTGTGTCGGCACTCTGCCGACCATTTCGCTAGTTAACACCGGTCTTGTTGTGTGTGTTTCAAGCTCAAGAGCATCTCCAAGCAAAAAATGGTCAACAGCAACATTCAGACGGTTTCGTACTGCTCAATTGCTACATTAAAACGTTATGTTTCTTTTTCAGAACTGGAAAAACACAAGCGTGACAGCATTCGAACCTGTAATCTTCAGATCCGAAGTCCGACGCCTTATCCTTTAGGCCACACGGTCACTGACGACCAACATTTACATGTATACGACTCATCTCGAAACGCTCACACCCCTGAGGATTTGTGTTTCCGTTCTACACAGCCGCTGCCCCTTGCTCTTTCCCACCCATTCGTTACATTCAACCTCTGACGAGACCGACCAAATATAGACTGTGAAACAAGACCACACACTTTGTGCATTCGGAATCGAAGGCAGGGCGTCCCTCGCCGCATTTGCTACGGTTGCCATTTGCTACTTCTGCAGAAGCGGCGGCGGCGGCGACGACGACGACGACGACGACGACGAATAACGCGAAAGGCTCTGAGATATGTGAGAAATACATCTATAAAATGTAATTCAGACTGCCTCGTCCCACCTTATGCTGTACCGCTTTGGCAAATGCTTTATCTGCGCCATTCGCCTTAATCGCATCTGAGAGTGATTCTTAAAAAAACGCCTGTCGCTAATTGTTCGTCATCACAGGTACTGTTTGCAATACGGCCACGACGCGCAACTGATTTCCAAAATTCATCTTTCTCCTGTGAGGATGGAACTTACGACCCCTGGTTTATTAGACCAGTGCTCTACCACTGAGCTAAAGACGCGCGGCCTAGCGGTTCTCTTGGGTACTTCGTCCTTACGGTCGTCTGCATCATCAGACTTTAGCTGACAACACTTCATATTACCGGCTAATATTTGCAGCTATGGCGACAAATTACTACTTGACTACACATCTGACACGTAACCGATGTGCTCTCCAAACAACAACACTTGCATTTCAGAACATGTCTTTCACACATGTCTACAAAATCACCTTCACCTTCAAATACAGCTTCCTTGCGACTGACAGAGACGTAGGCAAAGTTTAAAGTTGCTATTTCCATTAAATCTCGTTAATCAGAAAAACGGTAATTTACACTTGCAGCGGAACAAAATTCCGTTCCGCCCAGCGTCTGGCTCGAACCCACGACCCTGGGATTAAAAGTCTGACGCTCTACCGACTGAGCTAGCCGGCTACCTCGGTGAATACCTGCCGGGTAGCACGTCACATAGTACTCGTTTGGGTTGGGTGGTCCCATACAGAATCTCTCCATGATGCCTAATGTTTTCCTAACGTCACACTCGTCACGTACTTCACTTTTATGTCATAATCATTTCTGAGAGGTAAAGAAATTGCATGACAACATGCAGAGCTAGTGGCGTCAAAATTAACGCACATACTTTATGTGACTCAAAAGCCGAACGAGTTACTTTCCGACGTTGTTTTAGATGTGCAAGTGATAGTCAAAACTCGCTGTGTCGGCACTCTGCCGACCATTTCGCTAGTTAACACCGGTCTTGTTGTGTGTGTTTCAAGCTCAAGAGCATCTCCAAGCAAAAAATGGTCAACAGCAACATTCAGACGGTTTCGTACTGCTCAATTGCTACATTAAAACATTATGTTTCTTTTTCAGAACTGGAAAAACACAAGCGTGACAGCATTCGAACCTGTAATCTTCAGATCCGAAGTCCGACGCCTTATCCATTAGGCCACACGGTCACTGACGACCAACATTTACATGTATACGAGTCATCTCGAAACGCTCACACCCCTGAGGATTTGTGTTTTCGTTCTACACAGCCGCTGCCCCTTGCTCTTTCCCACCCATTCGTTACATTCAACCTCTGACGAGACCGACCAAATATAGACTGTGAAACAAGACCACACACTTTGTGCATTCGGAATCGAAGGCAGGGCGTCCCTCGCCGCATTTGCTACGATTGCCATTTGCTACTTCTGCAGAAGCGGCGGCGGCGGCGACGACGACGACGACGAATATCGCGAGAGGCTCTGAGATATGTTAGAAATACATCTATAAAATGTAATTCAGACTGCCTCGTCCCACCTTATGCTGTACCGCTTTGGCAAATGCTTTATCTGCGCCATTCGCCTTAATCGCATCTGAGAGTGATTCTTAAAAAAACGCCTGTCGCTAATTGTTCGTCATCACAGGTACTGTTTGCTATACGGCCACGACGCGCAACTGATTTCCAAAATTCATCTTTCTCCTGTGAGGATGGAACTTACGACCGCTGATTTATTAGACCAGTGCTCTACCACTGAGCAAAAGAGGCGCGGCCTAGCGGTACTCTTAGGTACTTCGTCCTTACGGTCGTCTGCATCATCAGACTTTAGCTGACAACACTTCATATTACCGGCTAATATTTGCAGCTATGGCGACAAATTACTGCTTGACTACACATCTGACACGTAACCGATGTGCTCTCCAAACAACAACACTTGCATTTCAGAACATGTCTTTCACACATGTCTACAAAATCACCTTCACCTTCAAATACAGCTTCCTTGCGACTGACAGAGACGTAGGCAAAGTTTAAAGTTGCTATTTCCATTAAATCTCGTTAATCAGAAAAACGGTAATTTACACTTGCAGCGGAACAAAATTCCGTTCCGCCCAGCGTCTGGCTCGAACCCACGACCCTGGGATTAAGAGTCTGACGTTCTACCGACTGAGCTAGCCGGCTACCTCGGTGAATACCTGCCGGGTAGCACGTCACACAGTACTCGTTTGGGTTGGGTGGTCCCATACAGAATCTCTCCATGATGCCTAATGTTTTCCTAACGTCACACTCGTCACGTACTTCACTTTTATGTCATAATCATTTCTGAGAGGTAAAGAAATTGCATGACAACATGCAGAGCTAGTGGCGTCAAAATTAACGCACATACTTTATGTGACTCAAAAGCCGAACGAGTTACTTTCCGACGTTGTTTTAGATGTGCAAGTGATAGTCAAAACTCGCTGTGTCGGCACTCTGCCGACCATTTCGCTAGTTAACACCGGTCTTGTTGTGTGTGTTTCAAGCTCAAGAGCATCTCCAAGCAAAAAATGGTCAACAGCAACATTCAGACGGTTTCGTACTGCTCAATTGCTACATTAAAACGTTATGTTTCTTTTTCAGAACTGGAAAAACACAAGCGTGACAGCATTCGAACCTGTAATCTTCAGATCCGAAGTCCGACGCCTTATCCTTTAGGCCACACGGTCACTGACGACCAACATTTACATGTATACGACTCATCTCGAAACGCTCACACCCCTGAGGATTTGTGTTTCCGTTCTACACAGCCGCTGCCCCTTGCTCTTTCCCACCCATTCGTTACATTCAACCTCTGACGAGACCGACCAAATATAGACTGTGAAACAAGACCACACACTTTGTGCATTCGGAATCGAAGGCAGGGCGTCCCTCGCCGCATTTGCTACGGTTGCCATTTGCTACTTCTGCAGAAGCGGCGGCGGCGGCGACGGCGACGACGACGACGACGACGACGACGAATAACGCGAAAGGCTCTGAGATATGTGAGAAATACATCTATAAAATGTAATTCAGACTGCCTCGTCCCACCTTATGCTGTACCGCTTTGGCAAATGCTTTATCTGCGCCATTCGACTTAATCGCATCTGAGAGTGATTCTTAAAAAAACGCCTGTCGCTAATTGTTCGTCATCACAGGTACTGTTTGCTATACGGCCACGACGCGCAACTGATTTCCAAAATTCATCTTTCTCCTGTGAGGATGGAACTTACGACCCCTGGTTTATTAGACCAGTGCTCTACCACTGAGCTAAAGACGCGCGGCCTAGCGGTACTCTTGGGTACTTCGTCCTTACGGTCGTCTGCATCATCAGACTTTAGCTGACAACACTTCATATTACCGGCTAATATTTGCAGCTATGGCGACAAATTACTGCTTGACTACACATCTGACACGTAACCGATGTGCTCTCCAAACAACAACACTTGCATTTCAGAACATGTCTTTCACACATGTCTACAAAATCACCTTCACCTTCAAATACAGCTTCCTTGCGACTGACAGAGACGTAGGCAAAGTTTAAAGTTGCTATTTCCATTAAATCTCGTTAATCAGAAAAACGGTAATTTACACTTGCAGCGGAACAAAATTCCGTTCCGCCCAGCGTCTGGCTCGAACCCACGACCCTGGGATTAAAAGTCTGACGCTCTACCGACTGAGCTAGCCGGCTACCTCGGTGAATACCTGCCGGGTAGCACGTCACACAGTACTCGTTTGGGTTGGGTGGTCCCATACAGAATCTCTCCATGATGCCTAATGTTTTCCTAACGTCACACTCGTCACGTACTTCACTTTTATGTCATAATCATTTCTGAGAGGTAAAGAAATTGCATGACAACATGCAGAGCTAGTGGCGTCAAAATTAACGCACATACTTTATGTGACTCAAAAGCCGAACGAGTTATTTTCCGACGTTGTTTTAGATGTGCAAGTGATAGTCAAAACTCGCTGTGTCGGCACTCTGCCGACCATTTCGCTAGTTAACACCGGTCTTGTTGTGTGTGTTTCAAGCTCAAGAGCATCTCCAAGCAAAAAATGGTCAACAGCAACATTCAGACGGTTTCGTACTGCTCAATTGCTACATTAAAACATTATGTTTCTTTTTCAGAACTGGAAAAACACAAGCGTGACAGCATTCGAACCTGTAATCTTCAGATCCGAAGTCCGACGCCTTATCCATTAGGCCACACGGTCACTGACGACCAACATTTACATGTATACGACTCATCTCGAAACGCTCACACCCCTGAGGATTTGTGTTTTCGTTCTACACAGCCGCTGCCCCTTGCTCTTTCCCACCCATTCGTTACATTCAACCTCTGACGAGACCGACCAAATATAGACTGTGAAACAAGACCACACACTTTGTGCATTCGGAATCGAAGGCAGGGCGTCCCTCGCCGCATTTGCTACGATTGCCATTTGCTACTTCTGCAGAAGCGGCGGCGGCGACGACGACGACGACGACGAATATCGCGAGAGGCTCTGAGATATGTGAGAAATACATCTATAAAATGTAATTCAGACTGCCTCGTCCCACCTTATGCTGTACCGCTTTGGCAAATGCTTTATCTGCGCCATTCGCCTTAATCGCATCTGAGAGTGATTCTTAAAAAAACGCCTGTCGCTAATTGTTCGTCATCACAGGTACTGTTTGCTATACGGCCACGACGCGCAACTGATTTCCAAAATTCATCTTTCTCCTGTGAGGATGGAACTTACGACCCCTGGTTTATTAGACCAGTGCTCTACCACTGAGCTAAAGACGCGCGGCCTAGCGGTTCTCTTGGGTACTTCGTCCTTACGGTCGTCTGCATCATCAGACTTTAGCTGACAACACTTCATATTACCGGCTAATATTTGCAGCTATGGCGACAAATTACTGCTTGACTACACATCTGACACGTAACCGATGTGCTCTCCAAACAACAACACTTGCATTTCAGAACATGTCTTTCACACATGTCTACAAAATCACCTTCACCTTCAAATACAGCTTCCTTGCGACTGACAGAGACGTAGGCAAAGTTTAAAGTTGCTATTTCCATTAAATCTCGTTAATCAGAAAAACGGTAATTTACACTTGCAGCGGAACAAAATTCCGTTCCGCCCAGCGTCTGGCTCGAACCCACGACCCTGGGATTAAAAGTCTGACGCTCTACCGACTGAGCTAGCCGGCTACCTCGGTGAATACCTGCCGGGTAGCATGTCACACAGTACTCGTTTGGGTTGGGTGGTCCCATACAGAATCTCTCCATGATGCCTAATGTTTTCCTAACGTCACACTCGTCACGTACTTCACTTTTATGTCATAATCATTTCTGAGAGGTAAAGAAATTGCATGACAACATGCAGAGCTAGTGGCGTCAAAATTAACGCACATACTTTATGTGACTCAAAAGCCGAACGAGTTACTTTCCGACGTTGTTTTAGATGTGCAAGTGATAGTCAAAACTCGCTGTGTCGGCACTCTGCCGACCATTTCGCTAGTTAACACCGGTCTTGTTGTGTGTGTTTCAAGCTCAAGAGCATCTCCAAGCAAAAAATGGTCAACAGCAACATTCAGACGGTTTCGTACTGCTCAATTGCTACATTAAAACATTATGTTTCTTTTTCAGAACTGGAAAAACACAAGCGTGACAGCATTCGAACCTGTAATCTTCAGATCCGAAGTCCGACGCCTTATCCATTAGGCCACACGGTCACTGACGACCAACATTTACATGTATACGACTCATCTCGAAACGCTCACACCCCTGAGGATTTGTGTTTTCGTTCTACACAGCCGCTGCCCCTTGCTCTTTCCCACCCATTCGTTACATTCAACCTCTGACGAGACCGACCAAATATAGACTGTGAAACAAGACCACACACTTTGTGCATTCGGAATCGAAGGCAGGGCGTCCCTCGCCGCATTTGCTACGATTGCCATTTGCTACTTGTGCAGAAGCGGCGGCGGCGACGACGACGACGACGACGAATATCGCGAGAGGCTCTGAGATATGTGAGAAATACATCTATAAAATGTAATTCAGACTGCCTCGTCCCACCTTATGCTGTACCGCTTTGGCAAATGCTTTATCTGCGCCATTCGCCTTAATCGCATCTGAGAGTGATTCTTAAAAAAACGCCTGTCGCTAATTGTTCGTCATCACAGGTACTGTTTGCTATACGGCCACGACGCGCAACTGATTTCCAAAATTCATCTTTCTCCTGTGAGGATGGAACTTACGACCCCTGGTTTATTAGACCAGGGCTCTACCACTGAGCTAAAGACGCGCGGCCTAGCGGTACTCTTGGTTTCTTCGTCCTTACGGTCGTCTGCATCATCAGACTTTAGCTGACAACACTTCATATTACCGGCTAATATTTGCAGCTATGGCGACAAATTACTGCTTGACTACACATCTGACACGTAACCGATGTGCTCTCCAAACAACAACACTTGCATTTCAGAACATGTCTTTCACACATGTCTACAAAATCACCTTCACCTTCAAATACAGCTTCCTTGCGACTGACAGAGACGTAGGCAAAGTTTAAAGTTGCTATTTCCATTAAATCTCGTTAATCAGAAAAACGGTAATTTACACTTGCAGCGGAACAAAATTCCGTTCCGCCCAGCGTCTGGCTCGAACCCACGACCCTGGGATTAAAAGTCTGACGCTCTACCGACTGAGCTAGCCGGCTACCTCGGTGAATACCTGCCGGGTAGCACGTCACACAGTACTCGTTTGGGTTGGGTGGTCCCATACAGAATCTCTCCATGATGCCTAATGTTTTCCTAACGTCACACTCGTCACGTACTTCACTTTTATGTCATAATCATTTCTGAGAGGTAAAGAAATTGCATGACAACATGCAGAGCTAGTGGCGTCAAAATTAACGCACATACTTTATGTGACTCAAAAGCCGAACGAGTTACTTTCCGACGTTGTTTTAGATGTGCAAGTGATAGTCAAAACTCGCTGTGTCGGCACTCTGCCGACCATTTCGCTAGTTAACACCGGTCTTGTTGTGTGTGTTTCAAGCTCAAGAGCATCTCCAAGCAAAAAATGGTCAACAGCAACATTCAGACGGTTTCGTACTGCTCAATTGCTACATTAAAACGTTATGTTTCTTTTTCAGAACTGGAAAAACACAAGCGTGACAGCATTCGAACCTGTAATCTTCAGATCCGAAGTCCGACGCCTTATCCTTTAGGCCACACGGTCACTGACGACCAACATTTACATGTATACGACTCATCTCGAAACGCTCACACCCCTGAGGATTTGTGTTTCCGTTCTACACAGCCGCTGCCCCTTGCTCTTTCCCACCCATTCGTTACATTCAACCTCTGACGAGACCGACCAAATATAGACTGTGAAACAAGACCACACACTTTGTGCATTCGGAATCGAAGGCAGGGCGTCCCTCGCCGCATTTGCTACGGTTGCCATTTGCTACTTCTGCAGAAGCGGCGGCGGCGGCGACGGCGACGACGACGACGACGACGACGACGAATAACGCGAAAGGCTATGAGATATGTGAGAAATACATCTATAAAATGTAATTCAGACTGCCTCGTCCCACCTTATGCTGTACCGCTTTGGCAAATGCTTTATCTGCGCCATTCGCCTTAATCGCATCTGAGAGTGATTCTTAAAAAAACGCCTGTCGCTAATTGTTCGTCATCACAGGTACTGTTTGCTATACGGCCACGACGCGCAACTGATTTCCAAAATTCATCTTTCTCCTGTGAGGATGGAACTTACGACCCCTGGTTTATTAGACCAGTGCTCTACCACTGAGCTAAAGACGCGCGGCCTAGCGGTACTCTTGGGTACTTCGTCCTTACGGTCGTCTGCATCATCAGACTTTAGCTGACACCACTTCATATTACCGGCTAATATTTGCAGCTATGGCGACAAATTACTGCTTGACTACACATCTGACACGTAACCGATGTGCTCTCCAAACAACAACACTTGCATTTCAGAACATGTCTTTCACACATGTCTACAAAATCACCTTCACCTTCAAATACAGCTTCCTTGCGACTGACAGAGACGTAGGCAAAGTTTAAAGTTGCTATTTCCATTAAATCTCGTTAATCAGAAAAACGGTAATTTACACTTGCAGCGGAACAAAATTCCGTTCCGCCCAGCGTCTTGCTCGAACCCACGACCCTGGGATTAAAAGTCTGACGCTCTACCGACTGAGCTAGCCGGCTACCTCGGTGAATACCTGCCGGGTAGCACGTCACACAGTACTCGTTTGTGTTGGGTGGTCCCATACAGAATCTCTCCATGATGCCTAATGTTTTCCTAACGTCACACTCGTCACGTACTTCACTTTTATGTCATAATCATTTCTGAGAGGTAAAGAAATTGCATGACAACATGCAGAGCTAGTGGCGTCAAAATTAACGCACATACTTTATGTGACTCAAAAGCCGAACGAGTTACTTTCCGACGTTGTTTTAGATGTGCAAGTGATAGTCAAAACTCGCTGTGTCGGCACTCTGCCGACCATTTCGCTAGTTAACACCGGTCTTGTTGTGTGTGTTTCAAGCTCAAGAGCATCTCCAAGCAAAAAATGGTCAACAGCAACATTCAGACGGTTTCGTACTGCTCAATTGCTACATTAAAACGGTATGTTTCTTTTTCAGAACTGGAAAAACACAAGCGTGACAGCATTCGAACCTGTAATCTTCAGATCCGAAGTCCGACGCCTTATCCATTAGGCCACACGGTCACTGACGACCAACATTTACATGTATACGACTCATCTCGAAACGCTCACACCCCTGAGGATTTGTGTTTTCGTTCTACACAGCCGCTGCCCCTTGCTCTTTCCCACCCATTCGTTACATTCAACCTCTGACGAGACCGACCAAATATAGACTGTGAAACAAGACCACACACTTTGTGCATTCGGAATCGAAGGCAGGGCGTCCCTCGCCGCATTTGCTACGATTGCCATTTGCTACTTCTGCAGAAGCGGCGGCGGCGACGACGACGACGACGACGAATATCGCGAGAGGCTCTGAGATATGTGAGAAATACATCTATAAAATGTAATTCAGACTGCCTCGTCCCACCTTATGCTGTACCGCTTTGGCAAATGCTTTATCTGCGCCATTCGCCTTAATCGCATCTGAGAGTGATTCTTAAAAAAACGCCTGTCGCTAATTGTTCGTCATCACAGGTACTGTTTGCTATACGGCCACGACGCGCAACTGATTTCCAAAATTCATCTTTCTCCTGTGAGGATGGAACTTACGACCGCTGGTTTATTAGACCAGTGCTCTACCACTGAGCTAAAGAGGCGCGGCCTAGCGGTACTCTTAGGTACTTCGTCCTTACGGTCGTCTGCATCATCAGACTTTAGCTGACAACACTTCATATTACCGGCTAATATTTGCAGCTATGGCGACAAATTACTGCTTGACTACACATCTGACACGTAACCGATGTGCTCTCCAAACAACAACACTTGCATTTCAGAACATGTCTTTCACACATGTCTACAAAATCACCTTCACCTTCAAATACAGCTTCCTTGCGACTGACAGAGACGTAGGCAAAGTTTAAAGTTGCTATTTCCATTAAATCTCGTTAATCAGAAAAACGGTAATTTACACTTGCAGCGGAACAAAATTCCGTTCCGCCCAGCGTCTGGCTCGAACCCACGACCCTGGGATTAAGAGTCTGACGTTCTACCGACTGAGCTAGCCGGCTACCTCGGTGAATACCTGCCGGGTAGCACGTCACACAGTACTCGTTTGGGTTGGGTGGTCCCATACAGAATCTCTCCATGATGCCTAATGTTTTCCTAACGTCACACTCGTCACGTACTTCACTTTTATGTCATAATCATTTCTGAGAGGTAAAGAAATTGCATGACAACATGCAGAGCTAGTGGCGTCAAAATTAACGCACATACTTTATGTGACTCAAAAGCCGAACGAGTTACTTTCCGACGTTGTTTTAGATGTGCAAGTGATAGTCAAAACTCGCTGTGTCGGCACTCTGCCGACCATTTCGCTAGTTAACACCGGTCTTGTTGTGTGTGTTTCAAGCTCAAGAGCATCTCCAAGCAAAAAATGGTCAACAGCAACATTCAGACGGTTTCGTACTGCTCAATTGCTACATTAAAACGTTATGTTTCTTTTTCAGAACTGGAAAAACACAAGCGTGACAGCATTCGAACCTGTAATCTTCAGATCCGAAGTCCGACGCCTTATCCATTAGGCCACACGGTCACTGACGACCAACATTTACATGTATACGACTCATCTCGAAACGCTCACACCCCTGAGGATTTGTGTTTTCGTTCTACACAGCCGCTGCCCCTTGCTCTTTCCCACCCATTCGTTACATTCAACCTCTGACGAGACCGACCAAATATAGACTGTGAAACAAGACCACACACTTTGTGCATTCGGAATCGAAGGCAGGGCGTCCCTCGCCGCATTTGCTACGATTGCCATTTGCTACTTCTGCAGAAGCGGCGGCGGCGGCGACGACGACGACGACGACGACGACGACGAATAACGCGAAAGGCTCTGAGATATGTGAGAAATACATCTATAAAATGTAATTCAGACTGCCTCGTCCCACCTTATGCTGTACCGCTTTGGCAAATGCTTTATCTGCGCCATTCGCCTTAATCGCATCTGAGAGTGATTCTTAAAAAAACGCCTGTCGCTAATTGTTCGTCATCACAGGTACTGTTTGCTATACGGCCACGACGCGCAACTGATTTCCAAAATTCATCTTTCTCCTGTGAGGATGGAACTTACGACCCCTGGTTTATTAGACCAGTGCTCTACCACTGAGCTAAAGACGCGCGGCCTAGCGGTACTCTTGGGTACTTCGTCCTTACGGTCGTCTGCATCATCAGACTTTAGCTGACAACACTTCATATTACCGGCTAATATTTGCAGCTATGGCGACAAATTACTGCTTGACTACACATCTGACACGTAACCGATGTGCTCTCCAAACAACAACACTTGCATTTCAGAACATGTCTTTCACACATGTCTACAAAATCACCTTCACCTTCAAATACAGCTTCCTTGCGACTGACAGAGACGTAGGCAAAGTTTAAAGTTGCTATTTCCATTAAATCTCGTTAATCAGAAAAACGGTAATTTACACTTGCAGCGGAACAAAATTCCGTTCCGCCCAGCGTCTGGCTCGAACCCACGACCCTGGGATTAAGAGTCTGACGTTCTACCGACTGAGCTAGCCGGCTACCTCGGTGAATACCTGCCGGGTAGCACGTCACACAGTACTCGTTTGGGTTGGGTGGTCCCATACAGAATCTCTCCATGATGCCTAATGTTTTCCTAACGTCACACTCGTCACGTACTTCACTTTTATGTCATAATCATTTCTGAGAGGTAAAGAAATTGCATGACAACATGCAGAGCTAGTGGCGTCAAAATTAACGCACATACTTTATGTGACTCAAAAGCCGAACGAGTTACTTTCCGACGTTGTTTTAGATGTGCAAGTGATAGTCAAAACTCGCTGTGTCGGCACTCTGCCGACCATTTCGCTAGTTAACACCGGTCTTGTTGTGTGTGTTTCAAGCTCAAGAGCATCTCCAAGCAAAAAATGGTCAACAGCAACATTCAGACGGTTTCGTACTGCTCAATTGCTACATTAAAACGTTATGTTTCTTTTTCAGAACTGGAAAAACACAAGCGTGACAGCATTCGAACCTGTAATCTTCAGATCCGAAGTCCGACGCCTTATCCTTTAGGCCACACGGTCACTGACGACCAACATTTACATGTATACGACTCATCTCGAAACGCTCACACCCCTGAGGATTTGTGTTTTCGTTCTACACAGCCGCTGCCCCTTGCTCTTTCCCACCCATTCGTTACATTCAACCTCTGACGAGACCGACCAAATATAGACTGTGAAACAAGACCACACACTTTGTGCATTCGGAATCGAAGGCAGGGCGTCCCTCGCCGCATTTGCTACGATTGCCATTTGCTACTTCTGCAGAAGCGGCGGCGGCGGCGACGACGACGACGACGACGACGACGACGACGAATATCGCGAAAGGCTCTGAGATATGTGAGAAATACATCTATAAAATGTAATTCAGACTGCCTCGTCCCACCTTATGCTGTACCGCTTTGGCAAATGCTTTATCTGCGCCATTCGCCTTAATCGCATCTGAGAGTGATTCTTAAAAAAACGCCTGTCGCTAATTGTTCGTCATCACAGGTACTGTTTGCTATACGGCCACGACGCGCAACTGATTTCCAAAATTCATCTTTCTCCTGTGAGGATGGAACTTACGACCCCTGGTTTATTAGACCAGTGCTCTACCACTGAGCTAAAGACGCGCGGCCTAGCGGTACTCTTGGGTACTTCGTCCTTACGGTCGTCTGCATCATCAGACTTTAGCTGACAACACTTCATATTACCGGCTAATATTTGCAGCTATGGCGACAAATTACTGCTTGACTACACATCTGACACGTAACCGATGTGCTCTCCAAACAACAACACTTGCATTTCAGAACATGTCTTTCACACATGTCTACAAAATCACCTTCACCTTCAAATACAGCTTCCTTGCGACTGACAGAGACGTAGGCAAAGTTTAAAGTTGCTATTTCCATTAAATCTCGTTAATCAGAAAAACGGTAATTTACACTTGCAGCGGAACAAAATTCCGTTCCGCCCAGCGTCTGGCTCGAACCCACGACCCTGGGATTAAGAGTCTGACGTTCTACCGACTGAGCTAGCCGGTTACCTCGGTGAATACCTGCCGGGTAGCACGTCACACAGTACTCGTTTGGGTTGGGTGGTCCCATACAGAATCTCTCCATGATGCCTAATGTTTTCCTAACGTCACACTCGTCACGTACTTCACTTTTATGTCATAATCATTTCTGAGAGGTAAAGAAATTGCATGACAACATGCAGAGCTAGTGGCGTCAAAATTAACGCACATACTTTATGTGACTCAAAAGCCGAACGAGTTACTTTCCGACGTTGTTTTAGATGTGCAAGTGATAGTCAAAACTCGCTGTGTCGGCACTCTGCCGACTATTTCGCTAGTTAACACCGGTCTTGTTGTGTGTGTTTCAAGCTCAACAGCATCTCCAAGCAAAAAATGGTCAACAGCAACATTCAGACGGTTTCGTACTGCTCAATTGCTACATTAAAACGTTATGTTTCTTTTTCAGAACTGGAAAAACACAAGCGTGACAGCATTCGAACCTGTAATCTTCAGATCCGAAGTCCGACGCCTTATCCATTAGGCCACACGGTCACTGACGACCAACATTTACATGTATACGACTCATCTCGAAACGCTCACACCCCTGAGGATTTGTGTTTTCGTTCTACACAGCCGCTGCCCCTTGCTCTTTCCCACCCATTCGTTACATTCAACCTCTGACGAGACCGACCAAATATAGACTGTGAAACAAGACCACACACTTTGTGCATTCGGAATCGAAGGCAGGGCGTCCCTCGCCGCATTTGCTACGATTGCCATTTGCTACTTCTGCAGAAGCGGCGGCGGCGGCGACGACGACGACGACGACGACGAATATCGCGAGAGGCTCTGAGATATGTGAGAAATACATCTATAAAATGTAATTCAGACTGCCTCGTCCCACCTTATGCTGTACCGCTTTGGCAAATGCTTTATCTGCGCCATTCGCCTTAATCGCATCTGAGAGTGATTCTTAAAAAAACGCCTGTCGCTAATTGTTCGTCATCACAGGTACTGTTTGCTATACGGCCACGACGCGCAACTGATTTCCAAAATTCATCTTTCTCCTGTGAGGGTGGAACTTACGACCCCTGGTTTATTAGACCAGTGCTCTACCACTGAGCTAAAGAGGCGCGGCCTAGCGGTACTCTTGGGTACTTCGTCCTTACGGTCGTCTGCATCATCAGACTTTAGCTGACAACACTTCATATTACCGGCTAATATTTGCAGCTATGGCGACAAATTACTGCTTGACTACACATCTGACACGTAACCGATGTGCTCTCCAAACAACAACACTTGCATTTCAGAACATGTCTTTCACACATGTCTACAAAATCACCTTCACCTTCAAATACAGCTTCCTTGCGACTGACAGAGACGTAGGCAAAGTTTAAAGTTGCTATTTCCATTAAATCTCGTTAATCAGAAAAACGGTAATTTACACTTGCAGCGGAACAAAATTCCGTTCCGCCCAGCGTCTGGCTCGAACCCACGACCCTGGGATTAAGAGTCTGACGCTCTGCCGACTGAGCTAGCCGGCTACCTCGTTGAATACCTGCCGGGTAGCACGTCACACAGTACTCGTTTGGGTTGGGTGGTCCCATACAGAATCTCTCCATGATGCCTAATGTTTTCCTAACGTCACACTCGTCACGTACTTCACTTTTATGTCATAATCATTTCTGAGAGGTAAAGAAATTGCATGACAACATGCAGAGCTAGTGGCGTCAAAATTAACGCACATACTTTATGTGACTCAAAAGCCGAACGAGTTACTTTCCGACGTTGTTTTAGATGTGCAAGTGATAGTCAAAACTCGCTGTGTCGGCACTCTGCCGACCATTTCGCTAGTTAACACCGGTCTTGTTGTGTGTGTTTCAAGCTCAAGAGCATCTCCAAGCAAAAAATGGTCAACAGCAACATTCAGACGGTTTCGTACTGCTCAATTGCTACATTAAAACGTTATGTTTCTTTTTCAGAACTGGAAAAACACAAGCGTGACAGCATTCGAACCTGTAATCTTCATATCCGAAGTCCGACGCCTTATCCTTTAGGCCACACGGTCACTGACGACCAACATTTACATGTATACGACTCATCTCGAAACGCTCACACCCCTGAGGATTTGTGTTTTCGTTCTACACAGCCGCTGCCCCTTGCTCTTTCCCACCCATTCGTTACATTCAACCTCTGACGAGACCGACCAAATATAGACTGTGAAACAAGACCACACACTTTGTGCATTCGGAATCGAAGGCAGGGCGTCCCTCGCCGCATTTGCTACGATTGCCATTTGCTACTTCTGCAGAAGCGGCGGCGGCGGCGACGACGACGACGACGACGACGACGAATATCGCGAGAGGCTCTGAGATATGTGAGAAATACATCTATAAAATGTAATTCAGACTGCCTCGTCCCACCTTATGCTGTACCGCTTTGGCAAATGCTTTATCTGCGCCATTCGCCTTAATCGCATCTGAGAGTGATTCTTAAAAAAACGCCTGTCGCTAATTGTTCGTCATCACAGGTACTGTTTGCTATACGGCCACGACGCGCAACTGATTTCCAAAATTCATCTTTCTCCTGTGAGGATGGAACTTACGACCCCTGGTTTATTAGACCAGTGCTCTACCACTGAGCTAAAGAGGCGCGGCCTAGCGGTACTCTTGGGTACTTCGTCCTTACGGTCGTCTGCATCATCAGACTTTAGCTGACAACACTTCATATTACCGGCTAATATTTGCAGCTATGGCGACAAATTACTGCTTGACTACACATCTGACACGTAACCGATGTGCTCTCCAAACAACAACACTTGCATTTCAGAACATGTCTTTCACACATGTCTACAAAATCACCTTCACCTTCAAATACAGCTTCCTTGCGACTGACAGAGACGTAGGCAAAGTTTAAAGTTGCTATTTCCATTAAATCTCGTTAATCAGAAAAACGGTAATTTACACTTGCAGCGGAACAAAATTCCGTTCCGCCCAGCGTCTGGCTCGAACCCACGACCCTGGGATTAAGAGTCTGACGTTCTACCGACTGAGCTAGCCGGCTACCTCGGTGAATACCTGCCGGGTAGCACGTCACACAGTACTCGTTTGGGTTGGGTGGTCCCATACAGAATCTCTCCATGATGCCTAATGTTTTCCTAACGTCACACTCGTCACGTACTTCACTTTTATGTCATAATCATTTCTGAGAGGTAAAGAAATTGCATGACAACATGCAGAGCTAGTGGCGTCAAAATTAACGCACATACTTTATGTGACTCAAAAGCCGAACGAGTTACTTTCCGACGTTGTTTTAGATGTGCAAGTGATAGTCAAAACTCGCTGTGTCGGCACTCTGCCGACCATTTCGCTAGTTAACACCGGTCTTGTTGTGTGTGTTTCAAGCTCAAGAGCATCTCCAAGCAAAAAATGGTCAACAGCAACATTCAGACGGTTTCGTACTGCTCAATTGCTACATTAAAACGTTATGTTTCTTTTTCAGAACTGGAAAAACACAAGCGTGACAGCATTCGAACCTGTAATCTTCAGATCCGAAGTCCGACGCCTTATCCTTTAGGCCACACGGTCACTGACGACCAACATTTACATGTATACGACTCATCTCGAAACGCTCACACCCCTGAGGATTTGTGTTTTCGTTCTACACAGCCGATGCCCCTTGCTCTTTCCCACCCATTCGTTACATTCAACCTCTGACGAGACCGACCAAATATAGACTGTGAAACAAGACCACACACTTTGTGCATTCGGAATCGAAGGCAGGGCGTCCCTCGCCGCATTTGCTACGGTTGCCATTTGCTACTTCTGCAGAAGCGGCGGCGGCGGCGACGACGACGACGACGACGACGACGACGACGAATAACGCGAAAGGCTCTGAGATATGTGAGAAATACATCTATAAAATGTAATTCAGACTGCCTCGTCCCACCTTATGCTGTACCGCTTTGGCAAATGCTTTATCTGCGCCATTCGCCTTAATCGCATCTGAGAGTGATTCTTAAAAAAACGCCTGTCGCTAATTGTTCGTCATCACAGGTACTGTTTGCTATACGGCCACGACGCGCAACTGATTTCCAAAATTCATCTTTCTCCTGTGAGGATGGAACTTACGACCCCTGGTTTATTAGACCAGTGCTCTACCACTGAGCTAAAGACGCGCGGCCTAGCGGTACTCTTGGGTTCTTCGTCCTTACGGTCGTCTGCATCATCAGACTTTAGCTGACAACACTTCATATTACCGGCTAATATTTGCAGCTATGGCGACAAATTACTGCTTGACTACACATCTGACACGTAACCGATGTGCTCTCCAAACAACAACACTTGCATTTCAGAACATGTCTTTCACACATGTCTACAAAATCACCTTCACCTTCAAATACAGCTTCCTTGCGACTGACAGAGACGTAGGCAAAGTTTAAAGTTGCTATTTCCATTAAATCTCGTTAATCAGAAAAACGGTAATTTACACTTGCAGCGGAACAAAATTCCGTTCCGCCCAGCGTCTGGCTCGAACCCACGACCCTGGGATTAAAAGTCTGACGCTCTACCGACTGAGCTAGCCGGCTACCTCGGTGAATACCTTCCGGGTAGCACGTCACACAGTACTCGTTTGGGTTGGGTGGTCCCATACAGAATCTCTCCATGATGCCTAATGTTTTCCTAACGTCACACTCGTCACGTACTTCACTTTTATGTCATAATCATTTCTGAGAGGTAAAGAAATTGCATGACAACATGCAGAGCTAGTGGCGTCAAAATTAACGCACATACTTTATGTGACTCAAAAGCCGAACGAGTTACTTTCCGACGTTGTTTTAGATGTGCAAGTGATAGTCAAAACTCGCTGTGTCGGCACTCTGCCGACCATTTCGCTAGTTAACACCGGTCTTGTTGTGTGTGTTTCAAGCTCAAGAGCATCTCCAAGCAAAAAATGGTCAACAGCAACATTCAGACGGTTTCGTACTGCTCAATTGCTACATTAAAACGTTATGTTTCTTTTTCAGAACTGGAAAAACACAAGCGTGACAGCATTCGAACCTGTAATCTTCAGATCCGAAGTCCGACGCCTTATCCTTTAGGCCACACGGTCACTGACGACCAACATTTACATGTATACGACTCATCTCGAAACGCTCACACCCCTGAGGATTTGTGTTTTCGTTCTACACAGCCGCTGCCCCTTGCTCTTTCCCACCCATTCGTTACATTCAACCTCTGACGAGACCGACCAAATATAGACTGTGAAACAAGACCACACACTTTGTGCATTCGGAATCGAAGGCAGGGCGTCCCTCGCCGCATTTGCTACGGTTGCCATTTGCTACTTCTGCAGAAGCGGCGGCGGCGGCGACGACGACGACGACGACGACGACGAATAACGCGAAAGGCTCTGAGATATGTGAGAAATACATCTATAAAATGTAATTCAGACTGCCTCGTCCCACCTTATGCTGTACCGCTTTGGCAAATGCTTTATCTGCGCCATTCGCCTTAATCGCATCTGAGAGTGATTCTTAAAAAAACGCCTGTCGCTAATTGTTCGTCATCACAGGTACTGTTTGCTATACGGCCACGACGCGCAACTGATTTCCAAAATTCATCTTTCTCCTGTGAGGATGGAACTTACGACCCCTGGTTTATTAGACCAGTGCTCTACCACTGAGCTAAAGACGCGCGGCCTAGCGGTACTCTTGGGTTCTTCGTCCTTACGGTCGTCTGCATCATCAGACTTTAGCTGACAACACTTCATATTACCGGCTAATATTTGCAGCTATGGCGACAAATTACTGCTTGACTACACATCTGACACGTAACCGATGTGCTCTCCAAACAACAACACTTGCATTTCAGAACATGTCTTTCACACATGTCTACAAAATCACCTTCACCTTCAAATACAGCTTCCTTGCGACTGACAGAGACGTAGGCAAAGTTTAAAGTTGCTATTTCCATTAAATCTCGTTAATCAGAAAAACGGTAATTTACACTTGCAGCGGAACAAAATTCCGTTCCGCCCAGCGTCTGGCTCGAACCCACGACCCTGGGATTAAAAGCCTGACGCTCTACCGACTGAGCTAGCCGGCTACCTCGGTGAATACCTTCCGGGTAGCACGTCACACAGTACTCGTTTGGGTTGGGTGGTCCCATACAGAATCTCTCCATGATGCCTAATGTTTTCCTAACGTCACACTCGTCACGTACTTCACTTTTATGTCATAATCATTTCTGAGAGGTAAAGAAATTGCATGACAACATGCAGAGCTAGTGGCGTCAAAATTAACGCACATACTTTATGTGACTCAAAAGCCGAACGAGTTACTTTCCGACGTTGTTTTAGATGTGCAAGTGATAGTCAAAACTCGCTGTGTCGGCACTCTGCCGACCATTTCGCTAGTTAACACCGGTCTTGTTGTGTGTGTTTCAAGCTCAAGAGCATCTCCAAGCAAAAAATGGTCAACAGCAACATTCAGACGGTTTCGTACTGCTCAATTGCTACATTAAAACGTTATGTTTCTTTTTCAGAACTGGAAAAACACAAGCGTGACAGCATTCGAACCTGTAATCTTCAGATCCGAAGTCCGACGCCTTATCCTTTAGGCCACACGGTCACTGACGACCAACATTTACATGTATACGACTCATCTCGAAACGCTCACACCCCTGAGGATTTGTGTTTTCGTTCTACACAGCCGCTGCCCCTTGCTCTTTCCCACCCATTCGTTACATTCAACCTCTGACGAGACCGACCAAATATAGACTGTGAAACAAGACCACACACTTTGTGCATTCGGAATCGAAGGCAGGGCGTCCCTCGCCGCATTTGCTACGGTTGCCATTTGCTACTTCTGCAGAAGCGGCGGCGGCGGCGACGACGACGACGACGACGACGAATAACGCGAAAGGCTCTGAGATATGTGAGAAATACATCTATAAAATGTAATTCAGACTGCCTCGTCCCACCTTATGCTGTACCGCTTTGGCAAATGCTTTATCTGCGCCATTCGCCTTAATCGCATCTGAGAGTGATTCTTAAAAAAACGCCTGTCGCTAATTGTTCGTCATCACAGGTACTGTTTGCTATACGGCCACGACGCGCAACTGATTTCCAAAATTCATCTTTCTCCTGTGAGGATGGAACTTACGACCCCTGGTTTATTAGACCAGTGCTCTACCACTGAGCTAAAGACGCGCGGCCTAGCGGTACTCTTGGGTACTTCGTCCTTACGGTCGTCTGCATCATCAGACTTTAGCTGACAACACTTCATATTACCGGCTAATATTTGCAGCTATGGCGACAAATTACTGCTTGACTACACATCTGACACGTAACCGATGTGCTCTCCAAACAACAACACTTGCATTTCAGAACATGTCTTTCACACATGTCTACAAAATCACCTTCACCTTCAAATACAGCTTCCTTGCGACTGACAGAGACGTAGGCAAAGTTTAAAGTTGCTATTTCCATTAAATCTCGTTAATCAGAAAAACGGTAATTTGCACTTGCAGCGGAACAAAATTCCGTTCCGCCCAGCGTCTGGCTCGAACCCACGACCCTGGGATTAAGAGTCTGACGCTCTACCGACTGAGCTAGCCGGCTACCTCGGTGAATACCTGCCGGGTAGCACGTCACACAGTACTCGTTTGGGTTGGGTGGTCCCATACAGAATCTCTCCATGATGCCTAATGTTTTCCTAACGTCACACTCGTCACGTACTTCACTTTTATGTCATAATCATTTCTGAGAGGTAAAGAAATTGCATGACAACATGCAGAGCTAGTGGCGTCAAAATTAACGCACATACTTTATGTGACTCAAAAGCCGAACGAGTTACTTTCCGACGTTGTTTTAGATGTGCAAGTGATAGTCAAAACTCGCTGTGTCGGCACTCTGCCGACCATTTCGCTAGTTAACACCGGTCTTGTTGTGTGTGTTTCAAGCTCAAGAGCATCTCCAAGCAAAAAATGGTCAACAGCAACATTCAGACGGTTTCGTACTGCTCAATTGCTACATTAAAACGTTATGTTTCTTTTTCAGAACTGGAAAAACACAAGCGTGACAGCATTCGAACCTGTAATCTTCAGATCCGAAGTCCGACGCCTTATCCATTAGGCCACACGGTCACTGACGACCAACATTTACATGTATACGACTCATCTCGAAACGCTCACACCCCTGAGGATTTGTGTTTCCGTTCTACACAGCCGCTGCCCCTTGCTCTTTCCCACCCATTCGTTACATTCAACCTCTGACGAGACCGACCAAATATAGACTGTGAAACAAGACCACACACTTTGTGCATTCGGAATCGAAGGCAGGGCGATCTGTCTCGCGTGTGTTACGGTTGCCATTTGCTACTTCTGCAGAAGCGGCGGCGGCGGCGACGACGACGACGACGACGACGAATAACGCGAAAGGCTCTGAGATATGTGAGAAATACATCTATAAAATGTAATTCAGACTGCCTCGTCCCACCTTATGCTGTACCGCTTTGGCAAATGCTTTATCTGCGCCATTCGCCTTAATCGCATCTGAGAGTGATTCTTAAAAAAACGCCTGTCGCTAATTGTTCGTCATCACAGGTACTGTTTGCTATACGGCCACGACGCGCAACTGATTTCCAAAATTCATCTTTCTCCTGTGAGGATGGAACTTACGACCCCTGGTTTATTAGACCAGTGCTCTACCACTGAGCTAAAGACGCGCGGCCTAGCGGTACTCTTGGGTACTTCGTCCTTACGGTCGTCTGCATCATCAGACTTTAGCTGACAACACTTCATATTACCGGCTAATATTTGCAGCTATGGCGACAAATTACTGCTTGACTACACATCTGACACGTAACCGATGTGCTCTCCAAACAACAACACTTGCATTTCAGAACATGTCTTTCACACATGTCTACAAAATCACCTTCACCTTCAAATACAGCTTCCTTGCGACTGACAGAGACGTAGGCAAAGTTTAAAGTTGCTATTTCCATTAAATCTCGTTAATCAGAAAAACGGTAATTTACACTTGCAGCGGAACAAAATTCCGTTCCGCCCAGCGTCTGGCTCGAACCCACGACCCTGGGATTAAGAGTCTGACGTTCTACCGACTGAGCTAGCCGGCTACCTCGGTGAATACCTGCCGGGTAGCACGTCACACAGTACTCGTTTGGGTTGGGTGGTCCCATACAGAATCTCTCCATGATGCCTAATGTTTTCCTAACGTCACACTCGTCACGTACTTCACTTTTATGTCATAATCATTTCTGAGAGGTAAAGAAATTGCATGACAACATGCAGAGCTAGTGGCGTCAAAATTAACGCACATACTTTATGTGACTCAAAAGCCGAACGAGTTACTTTCCGACGTTGTTTTAGATGTGCAAGTGATAGTCAAAACTCGCTGTGTCGGCACTCTGCCGACCATTTCGCTAGTTAACACCGGTCTTGTTGTGTGTGTTTCAAGCTCAAGAGCATCTCCAAGCAAAAAATGGTCAACAGCAACATTCAGACGGTTTCGTACTGCTCAATTGCTACATTAAAACGTTATGTTTCTTTTTCAGAACTGGAAAAACACAAGCGTGACAGCATTCGAACCTGTAATCTTCAGATCCGAAGTCCGACGCCTTATCCTTTAGGCCACACGGTCACTGACGACCAACATTTACATGTATACGACTCATCTCGAAACGCTCACACCCCTGAGGATTTGTGTTTTCGTTCTACACAGCCGATGCCCCTTGCTCTTTCCCACCCATTCGTTACATTCAACCTCTGACGAGACCGACCAAATATAGACTGTGAAACAAGACCACACACTTTGTGCATTCGGAATCGAAGGCAGGGCGTCCCTCGCCGCATTTGCTACGGTTGCCATTTGCTACTTCTGCAGAAGCGGCGGCGGCGGCGACGACGACGACGACGACGACGACGACGACGAATAACGCGAAAGGCTCTGAGATATGTGAGAAATACATCTATAAAATGTAATTCAGACTGCCTCGTCCCACCTTATGCTGTACCGCTTTGGCAAATGCTTTATCTGCGCCATTCGCCTTAATCGCATCTGAGAGTGATTCTTAAAAAAACGCCTGTCGCTAATTGTTCGTCATCACAGGTACTGTTTGCTATACGGCCACGACGCGCAACTGATTTCCAAAATTCATCTTTCTCCTGTGAGGATGGAACTTACGACCCCTGGTTTATTAGACCAGTGCTCTACCACTGAGCTAAAGACGCGCGGCCTAGCGGTACTCTTGGGTTCTTCGTCCTTACGGTCGTCTGCATCATCAGACTTTAGCTGACAACACTTCATATTACCGGCTAATATTTGCAGCTATGGCGACAAATTACTGCTTGACTACACATCTGACACGTAACCGATGTGCTCTCCAAACAACAACACTTGCATTTCAGAACATGTCTTTCACACATGTCTACAAAATCACCTTCACCTTCAAATACAGCTTCCTTGCGACTGACAGAGACGTAGGCAAAGTTTAAAGTTGCTATTTCCATTAAATCTCGTTAATCAGAAAAACGGTAATTTACACTTGCAGCGGAACAAAATTCCGTTCCGCCCAGCGTCTGGCTCGAACCCACGACCCTGGGATTAAAAGTCTGACGCTCTACCGACTGAGCTAGCCGGCTACCTCGGTGAATACCTTCCGGGTAGCACGTCACACAGTACTCGTTTGGGTTGGGTGGTCCCATACAGAATCTCTCCATGATGCCTAATGTTTTCCTAACGTCACACTCGTCACGTACTTCACTTTTATGTCATAATCATTTCTGAGAGGTAAAGAAATTGCATGACAACATGCAGAGCTAGTGGCGTCAAAATTAACGCACATACTTTATGTGACTCAAAAGCCGAACGAGTTACTTTCCGACGTTGTTTTAGATGTGCAAGTGATAGTCAAAACTCGCTGTGTCGGCACTCTGCCGACCATTTCGCTAGTTAACACCGGTCTTGTTGTGTGTGTTTCAAGCTCAAGAGCATCTCCAAGCAAAAAATGGTCAACAGCAACATTCAGACGGTTTCGTACTGCTCAATTGCTACATTAAAACGTTATGTTTCTTTTTCAGAACTGGAAAAACACAAGCGTGACAGCATTCGAACCTGTAATCTTCAGATCCGAAGTCCGACGCCTTATCCTTTAGGCCACACGGTCACTGACGACCAACATTTACATGTATACGACTCATCTCGAAACGCTCACACCCCTGAGGATTTGTGTTTTCGTTCTACACAGCCGCTGCCCCTTGCTCTTTCCCACCCATTCGTTACATTCAACCTCTGACGAGACCGACCAAATATAGACTGTGAAACAAGACCACACACTTTGTGCATTCGGAATCGAAGGCAGGGCGTCCCTCGCCGCATTTGCTACGGTTGCCATTTGCTACTTCTGCAGAAGCGGCGGCGGCGGCGACGACGACGACGACGACGACGAATAACGCGAAAGGCTCTGAGATATGTGAGAAATACATCTATAAAATGTAATTCAGACTGCCTCGTCCCACCTTATGCTGTACCGCTTTGGCAAATGCTTTATCTGCGCCATTCGCCTTAATCGCATCTGAGAGTGATTCTTAAAAAAACGCCTGTCGCTAATTGTTCGTCATCACAGGTACTGTTTGCTATACGGCCACGACGCGCAACTGATTTCCAAAATTCATCTTTCTCCTTTGAGGATGGAACTTACGACCCCTGGTTTATTAGACCAGTGCTCTACCACTGAGCTAAAGAGGCGCGGCCTAGCGGTACTCTTGGGTACTTCGTCCTTACGGTCGTCTGCATCATCAGACTTTAGCTGACAACACTTCATATTACCGGCTAATATTTGCAGCTATGGCGACAAATTACTGCTTGACTACACATCTGACACGTAACCGATGTGCTCTCCAAACAACAACACTTGCATTTCAGAACATGTCTTTCACACATGTCTACAAAATCACCTTCACCTTCAAATACAGCTTCCTTGCGACTGACAGAGACGTAGGCAAAGTTTAAAGTTGCTATTTCCATTAAATCTCGTTAATCAGAAAAACGGTAATTTGCACTTGCAGCGGAACAAAATTCCGTTCCGCCCAGCGTCTGGCTCGAACCCACGACCCTGGGATTAAGAGTCTGACGCTCTACCGACTGAGCTAGCCGGCTACCTCGGTGAATACCTGCCGGGTAGCACGTCACACAGTACTCGTTTGGGTTGGGTGGTCCCATACAGAATCTCTCCATGATGCCTAATGTTTTCCTAACGTCACACTCGTCACGTACTTCACTTTTATGTCATAATCATTTCTGAGAGGTAAAGAAATTGCATGACAACATGCAGAGCTAGTGGCGTCAAAATTAACGCACATACTTTATGTGACTCAAAAGCCGAACGAGTTACTTTCCGACGTTGTTTTAGATGTGCAAGTGATAGTCAAAACTCGCTGTGTCGGCACTCTGCCGACCATTTCGCTAGTTAACACCGGTCTTGTTGTGTGTGTTTCAAGCTCAAGAGCATCTCCAAGCAAAAAATGGTCAACAGCAACATTCAGACGGTTTCGTACTGCTCAATTGCTACATTAAAACGTTATGTTTCTTTTTCAGAACTGGAAAAACACAAGCGTGACAGCATTCGAACCTGTAATCTTCAGATCCGAAGTCCGACGCCTTATCCATTAGGCCACACGGTCACTGACGACCAACATTTACATGTATACGACTCATCTCGAAACGCTCACACCCCTGAGGATTTGTGTTTCCGTTCTACACAGCCGCTGCCCCTTGCTCTTTCCCACCCATTCGTTACATTCAACCTCTGACGAGACCGACCAAATATAGACTGTGAAACAAGACCACACACTTTGTGCATTCGGAATCGAAGGCAGGGCGTCCCTCGCCGCATTTGCTACGGTTGCCATTTGCTACTTCTGCAGAAGCGGCGGCGGCGGCGACGACGACGACGACGACGACGACGACGACGAATAACGCGAAAGGCTCTGAGATATGTGAGAAATACATCTATAAAATGTAATTCAGACTGCCTCGTCCCACCTTATGCTGTACCGCTTTGGCAAATGCTTTATCTGCGCCATTCGCCTTAATCGCATCTGAGAGTGATTCTTAAAAAAACGCCTGTCGCTAATTGTTCGTCATCACAGGTACTGTTTGCTATACGGCCACGACGCGCAACTGATTTCCAAAATTCATCTTTCTCCTGTGAGGATGGAACTTACGACCCCTGGTTTATTAGACCAGTGCTCTACCACTGAGCTAAAGACGCGCGGCCTAGCGGTACTCTTGGGTACTTCGTCCTTACGGTCGTCTGCATCATCAGACTTTAGCTGACAACACTTCATATTACCGGCTAATATTTGCAGCTATGGCGACAAATTACTGCTTGACTACACATCTGACACGTAACCGATGTGCTCTCCAAACAACAACACTTGCATTTCAGAACATGTCTTTCACACATGTCTACAAAATCACCTTCACCTTCAAATACAGCTTCCTTGCGACTGACAGAGACGTAGGCAAAGTTTAAAGTTGCTATTTCCATTAAATCTCGTTAATCAGAAAAACGGTAATTTGCACTTGCAGCGGAACAAAATTCCGTTCCGCCCAGCGTCTGGCTCGAACCCACGACCCTGGGATTAAGAGTCTGACGCTCTACCGACTGAGCTAGCCGGCTACCTCGGTGAATACCTGCCGGGTAGCACGTCACACAGTACTCGTTTGGGTTGGGTGGTCCCATACAGAATCTCTCCATGATGCCTAATGTTTTCCTAACGTCACACTCGTCACGTACTTCACTTTTATGTCATAATCATTTCTGAGAGGTAAAGAAATTGCATGACAACATGCAGAGCTAGTGGCGTCAAAATTAACGCACATACTTTATGTGACTCAAAAGCCGAACGAGTTACTTTCCGACGTTGTTTTAGATGTGCAAGTGATAGTCAAAACTCGCTGTGTCGGCACTCTGCCGACCATTTCGCTAGTTAACACCGGTCTTGTTGTGTGTGTTTCAAGCTCAAGAGCATCTCCAAGCAAAAAATGGTCAACAGCAACATTCAGACGGTTTCGTACTGCTCAATTGCTACATTAAAACGTTATGTTTCTTTTTCAGAACTGGAAAAACACAAGCGTGACAGCATTCGAACCTGTAATCTTCAGATCCGAAGTCCGACGCCTTATCCATTAGGCCACACGGTCACTGACGACCAACATTTACATGTATACGACTCATCTCGAAACGCTCACACCCCTGAGGATTTGTGTTTCCGTTCTACACAGCCGCTGCCCCTTGCTCTTTCCCACCCATTCGTTACATTCAACCTCTGACGAGACCGACCAAATATAGACTGTGAAACAAGACCACACACTTTGTGCATTCGGAATCGAAGGCAGGGCGTCCCTCGCCGCATTTGCTACGGTTGCCATTTGCTACTTCTGCAGAAGCGGCGGCGGCGGCGACGACGACGACGACGACGACGACGACGACGAATAACGCGAAAGGCTCTGAGATATGTGAGAAATACATCTATAAAATGTAATTCAGACTGCCTCGTCCCACCTTATGCTGTACCGCTTTGGCAAATGCTTTATCTGCGCCATTCGCCTTAATCGCATCTGAGAGTGATTCTTAAAAAAACGCCTGTCGCTAATTGTTCGTCATCACAGGTACTGTTTGCTATACGGCCACGACGCGCAACTGATTTCCAAAATTCATCTTTCTCCTGTGAGGATGGAACTTACGACCCCTGGTTTATTAGACCAGTGCTCTACCACTGAGCTAAAGACGCGCGGCCTAGCGGTACTCTTGGGTACTTCGTCCTTACGGTCGTCTGCATCATCAGACTTTAGCTGACAACACTTCATATTACCGGCTAATATTTGCAGCTATGGCGACAAATTACTGCTTGACTACACATCTGACACGTAACCGATGTGCTCTCCAAACAACAACACTTGCATTTCAGAACATGTCTTTCACACATGTCTACAAAATCACCTTCACCTTCAAATACAGCTTCCTTGCGACTGACAGAGACGTAGGCAAAGTTTAAAGTTGCTATTTCCATTAAATCTCGTTAATCAGAAAAACGGTAATTTGCACTTGCAGCGGAACAAAATTCCGTTCCGCCCAGCGTCTGGCTCGAACCCACGACCCTGGGATTAAGAGTCTGACGCTCTACCGACTGAGCTAGCCGGCTACCTCGGTGAATACCTGCCGGGTAGCACGTCACACAGTACTCGTTTGGGTTGGGTGGTCCCATACAGAATCTCTCCATGATGCCTAATGTTTTCCTAACGTCACACTCGTCACGTACTTCACTTTTATGTCATAATCATTTCTGAGAGGTAAAGAAATTGCATGACAACATGCAGAGCTAGTGGCGTCAAAATTAACGCACATACTTTATGTGACTCAAAAGCCGAACGAGTTACTTTCCGACGTTGTTTTAGATGTGCAAGTGATAGTCAAAACTCGCTGTGTCGGCACTCTGCCGACCATTTCGCTAGTTAACACCGGTCTTGTTGTGTGTGTTTCAAGCTCAAGAGCATCTCCAAGCAAAAAATGGTCAACAGCAACATTCAGACGGTTTCGTACTGCTCAATTGCTACATTAAAACGTTATGTTTCTTTTTCAGAACTGGAAAAACACAAGCGTGACAGCATTCGAACCTGTAATCTTCAGATCCGAAGTCCGACGCCTTATCCATTAGGCCACACGGTCACTGACGACCAACATTTACATGTATACGACTCATCTCGAAACGCTCACACCCCTGAGGATTTGTGTTTCCGTTCTACACAGCCGCTGCCCCTTGCTCTTTCCCACCCATTCGTTACATTCAACCTCTGACGAGACCGACCAAATATAGACTGTGAAACAAGACCACACACTTTGTGCATTCGGAATCGAAGGCAGGGCGTCCCTCGCCGCATTTGCTACGGTTGCCATTTGCTACTTCTGCAGAAGCGGCGGCGGCGGCGACGACGACGACGACGACGACGACGAATAACGCGAAAGGCTCTGAGATATGTGAGAAATACATCTATAAAATGTAATTCAGACTGCCTCGTCCCACCTTATGCTGTACCGCTTTGGCAAATGCTTTATCTGCGCCATTCGCCTTAATCGCATCTGAGAGTGATTCTTAAAAAAACGCCTGTCGCTAATTGTTCGTCATCACAGGTACTGTTTGCTATACGGCCACGACGCGCAACTGATTTCCAAAATTCATCTTTCTCCTGTGAGGATGGAACTTACGACCCCTGGTTTATTAGACCAGTGCTCTACCACTGAGCTAAAGAGGCGCGGCCTAGCGGTACTCTTGGGTACTTCGTCCTTACGGTCGTCTGCATCATCAGACTTTAGCTGACAACACTTCATATTACCGGCTAATATTTGCAGCTATGGCGACAAATTACTGCTTGACTACACATCTGACACGTAACCGATGTGCTCTCCAAACAACAACACTTGCATTTCAGAACATGTCTTTCACACATGTCTACAAAATCACCTTCACCTTCAAATACAGCTTCCTTGCGACTGACAGAGACGTAGGCAAAGTTTAAAGTTGCTATTTCCATTAAATCTCGTTAATCAGAAAAACGGTAATTTGCACTTGCAGCGGAACAAAATTCCGTTCCGCCCAGCGTCTGGCTCGAACCCACGACCCTGGGATTAAGAGTCTGACGCTCTACCGACTGAGCTAGCCGGCTACCTCGGTGAATACCTGCCGGGTAGCACGTCACACAGTACTCGTTTGGGTTGGGTGGTCCCATACAGAATCTCTCCATGATGCCTAATGTTTTCCTAACGTCACACTCGTCACGTACTTCACTTTTATGTCATAATCATTTCTGAGAGGTAAAGAAATTGCATGACAACATGCAGAGCTAGTGGCGTCAAAATTAACGCACATACTTTATGTGACTCAAAAGCCGAACGAGTTACTTTCCGACGTTGTTTTAGATGTGCAAGTGATAGTCAAAACTCGCTGTGTCGGCACTCTGCCGACCATTTCGCTAGTTAACACCGGTCTTGTTGTGTGTGTTTCAAGCTCAAGAGCATCTCCAAGCAAAAAATGGTCAACAGCAACATTCAGACGGTTTCGTACTGCTCAATTGCTACATTAAAACGTTATGTTTCTTTTTCAGAACTGGAAAAACACAAGCGTGACAGCATTCGAACCTGTAATCTTCAGATCCGAAGTCCGACGCCTTATCCATTAGGCCACACGGTCACTGACGACCAACATTTACATGTATACGACTCATCTCGAAACGCTCACACCCCTGAGGATTTGTGTTTTCGTTCTACACAGCCGCTGCCCCTTGCTCTTTCCCACCCATTCGTTACATTCAACCTCTGACGAGACCGACCAAATATAGACTGTGAAACAAGACCACACACTTTGTGCATTCGGAATCGAAGGCAGGGCGTCCCTCGCCGCATTTGCTACGGTTGCCATTTGCTACTTCTGCAGAAGCGGCGGCGGCGGCGACGACGACGACGACGACGACGACGAATAACGCGAAAGGCTCTGAGATATGTGAGAAATACATCTATAAAATGTAATTCAGACTGCCTCGTCCCACCTTATGCTGTACCGCTTTGGCAAATGCTTTATCTGCGCCATTCGCCTTAATCGCATCTGAGAGTGATTCTTAAAAAAACGCCTGTCGCTAATTGTTCGTCATCACAGGTACTGTTTGCTATACGGCCACGACGCGCAACTGATTTCCAAAATTCATCTTTCTCCTGTGAGGATGGAACTTACGACCCCTGGTTTATTAGACCAGTGCTCTACCACTGAGCTAAAGAGGCGCGGCCTAGCGGTACTCTTGGGTACTTCGTCCTTACGGTCGTCTGCATCATCAGACTTTAGCTGACAACACTTCATATTACCGGCTAATATTTGCAGCTATGGCGACAAATTACTGCTTGACTACACATCTGACACGTAACCGATGTGCTCTCCAAACAACAACACTTGCATTTCAGAACATGTCTTTCACACATGTCTACAAAATCACCTTCACCTTCAAATACAGCTTCCTTGCGACTGACAGAGACGTAGGCAAAGTTTAAAGTTGCTATTTCCATTAAATCTCGTTAATCAGAAAAACGGTAATTTACACTTGCAGCGGAACAAAATTCCGTTGCGCCCAGCGTCTGGCTCGAACCCACGACCCTGGGATTAAAAGTCTGACGCTCTACCGACTCAGCTAGCCGGCTACCTCGGTGAATACCTGCCGGGTAGCACGTCACACAGTACTCGTTTGGGTTGGGTGGTCACATACAGAATCTCTCCATGATGCCTAATGTTTTCCTAACGTCACACTCGTCACGTACTTCACTTTTATGTCATAATCATTTCTGAGAGGTAAAGAAATTGCATGACAACATGCAGAGCTAGTGGCGTCAAAATTAACGCACATACTTTATGTGACTCAAAAGCCGAACGAGTTACTTTCCGACGTTGTTTTAGATGTGCAAGTGATAGTCAAAACTCGCTGTGTCGGCACTCTGCCGACCATTTCGCTAGTTAACACCGGTCTTGTTGTGTGTGTTTCAAGCTCAAGAGCATCTCCAAGCAAAAAATGGTCAACAGCAACATTCAGACGGTTTCGTACTGCTCAATTGCTACATTAAAACGTTATGTTTCTTTTTCAGAACTGGAAAAACACAAGCGTGACAGCATTCGAACCTGTAATCTTCAGATCCGAAGTCCGACGCCTTATCCTTTAGGCCACACGGTCACTGACGACCAACATTTACATGTATACGACTCATCTCGAAACGCTCACACCCCTGAGGATTTGTGTTTTCGTTCTACACAGCCGCTGCCCCTTGCTCTTTCCCACCCATTCGTTACATTCAACCTCTGACGAGACCGACCAAATATAGACTGTGAAACAAGACCACACACTTTGTGCATTCGGAATCGAAGGCAGGGCGTCCCTCGCCGCATTTGCTACGGTTGCCATTTGCTACTTCTGGAGAAGCGGCGGCGGCGGCGACGACGACGACGACGACGACGACGACGACGAATAACGCGAAAGGCTCTGAGATATGTGAGAAATACATCTATAAAATGTAATTCAGACTGCCTCGTCCCACCTTATGCTGTACCGCTTTGGCAAATGCTTTATCTGCGCCATTCGCCTTAATCGCATCTGAGAGTGATTCTTAAAAAAACGCCTGTCGCTAATTGTTCGTCATCACAGGTACTGTTTGCTATACGGCCACGACGCGCAACTGATTTCCAAAATTCATCTTTCTCCTGTGAGGATGGAACTTACGACCCCTGGTTTATTAGACCAGTGCTCTACCACTGAGCTAAAGACGCGCGGCCTAGCGGTACTCTTGGGTACTTCGTCCTTACGGTCGTCTGCATCATCAGACTTTAGCTGACAACACTTCATATTACCGGCTAATATTTGCAGCTATGGCGACAAATTACTGCTTGACTACACATCTGACACGTAACCGATGTGCTCTCCAAACAACAACACTTGCATTTCAGAACATGTCTTTCACACATGTCTACAAAATCACCTTCACCTTCAAATACAGCTTCCTTGCGACTGACAGAGACGTAGGCAAAGTTTAAAGTTGCTATTTCCATTAAATCTCGTTAATCAGAAAAACGGTAATTTACACTTGCAGCGGAACAAAATTCCGTTCCGCCCAGCGTCTGGCTCGAACCCACGACCCTGGGATTAAAAGTCTGATGCTCTACCGACTGAGCTAGCCGGCTACCTCGGTGAATACCTGCCGGGTAGCACGTCACACAGTACTCGTTTGGGTTGGGTGGTCCCATACAGAATCTCTCCATGATGCCTAATGTTTTCCTAACGTCACACTCGTCACGTACTTCACTTTTATGTCATAATCATTTCTGAGAGGTAAAGAAATTGCATGACAACATGCAGAGCTAGTGGCGTCAAAATTAACGCACATACTTTATGTGACTCAAAAGCCGAACGAGTTACTTTCCGACGTTGTTTTAGATGTGCAAGTGATAGTCAAAACTCGCTGTGTCGGCACTCTGCCGACCATTTCGCTAGTTAACACCGGTCTTGTTGTGTGTGTTTCAAGCTCAAGAGCATCTCCAAGCAAAAAATGGTCAACAGCAACATTCAGACGGTTTCGTACTGCTCAATTGCTACATTAAAACGTTATGTTTCTTTTTCAGAACTGGAAAAACACAAGCGTGACAGCATTCGAACCTGTAATCTTCAGATCCGAAGTCCGACGCCTTATCCTTTAGGCCACACGGTCACTGACGACCAACATTTACATGTATACGACTCATCTCGAAACGCTCACACCCCTGAGGATTTGTGTTTTCGTTCTACACAGCCGCTGCCCCTTGCTCTTTCCCACCCATTCGTTACATTCAACCTCTGACGAGACCGACCAAATATAGACTGTGAAACAAGACCACACACTTTGTGCATTCGGAATCGAAGGCAGGGCGTCCCTCGCCGCATTTGCTACGGTTGCCATTTGCTACTTCTGCAGAAGCGGCGGCGGCGGCGACGACGACGACGACGACGACGACGACGAATAACGCGAAAGGCTCTGAGATATGTGAGAAATACATCTATAAAATGTAATTCAGACTGCCTCGTCCCACCTTATGCTGTACCGCTTTGGCAAATGCTTTATCTGCGCCATTCGCCTTAATCGCATCTGAGAGTGATTCTTAAAAAAACGCCTGTCGCTAATTGTTCGTCATCACAGGTACTGTTTGCTATACGGCCACGACGCGCAACTGATTTCCAAAATTCATCTTTCTCCTGTGAGGATGGAACTTACGACCCCTGGTTTATTAGACCAGTGCTCTACCACTGAGCTAAAGAGGCGCGGCCTAGCGGTACTCTTGGGTACTTCGTCCTTACGGTCGTCTGCATCATCAGACTTTAGCTGACAACACTTCATATTACCGGCTAATATTTGCAGCTATGGCGACAAATTACTGCTTGACTACACATCTGACACGTAACCGATGTGCTCTCCAAACAACAACACTTGCATTTCAGAACATGTCTTTCACACATGTCTACAAAATCACCTTCACCTTCAAATACAGCTTCCTTGCGACTGACAGAGACGTAGGCAAAGTTTAAAGTTGCTATTTCCATTAAATCTCGTTAATCAGAAAAACGGTAATTTACACTTGCAGCGGAACAAAATTCCGTTGCGCCCAGCGTCTGGCTCGAACCCACGACCCTGGGATTAAAAGTCTGACGCTCTACCGACTCAGCTAGCCGGCTACCTCGGTGAATACCTGCCGGGTAGCACGTCACACAGTACTCGTTTGGGTTGGGTGGTCACATACAGAATCTCTCCATGATGCCTAATGTTTTCCTAACGTCACACTCGTCACGTACTTCACTTTTATGTCATAATCATTTCTGAGAGGTAAAGAAATTGCATGACAACATGCAGAGCTAGTGGCGTCAAAATTAACGCACATACTTTATGTGACTCAAAAGCCGAACGAGTTACTTTCCGACGTTGTTTTAGATGTGCAAGTGATAGTCAAAACTCGCTGTGTCGGCACTCTGCCGACCATTTCGCTAGTTAACACCGGTCTTGTTGTGTGTGTTTCAAGCTCAAGAGCATCTCCAAGCAAAAAATGGTCAACAGCAACATTCAGACGGTTTCGTACTGCTCAATTGCTACATTAAAACGTTATGTTTCTTTTTCAGAACTGGAAAAACACAAGCGTGACAGCATTCGAACCTGTAATCTTCAGATCCGAAGTCCGACGCCTTATCCTTTAGGCCACACGGTCACTGACGACCAACATTTACATGTATACGACTCATCTCGAAACGCTCACACCCCTGAGGATTTGTGTTTTCGTTCTACACAGCCGCTGCCCCTTGCTCTTTCCCACCCATTCGTTACATTCAACCTCTGACGAGACCGACCAAATATAGACTGTGAAACAAGACCACACACTTTGTGCATTCGGAATCGAAGGCAGGGCGTCCCTCGCCGCATTTGCTACGGTTGCCATTTGCTACTTCTGGAGAAGCGGCGGCGGCGGCGACGACGACGACGACGACGACGACGACGACGACGAATAACGCGAAAGGCTCTGAGATATGTGAGAAATACATCTATAAAATGTAATTCAGACTGCCTCGTCCCACCTTATGCTGTACCGCTTTGGCAAATGCTTTATCTGCGCCATTCGCCTTAATCGCATCTGAGAGTGATTCTTAAAAAAACGCCTGTCGCTAATTGTTCGTCATCACAGGTACTGTTTGCTATACGGCCACGACGCGCAACTGATTTCCAAAATTCATCTTTCTCCTGTGAGGATGGAACTTACGACCCCTGGTTTATTAGACCAGTGCTCTACCACTGAGCTAAAGACGCGCGGCCTAGCGGTACTCTTGGGTACTTCGTCCTTACGGTCGTCTGCATCATCAGACTTTAGCTGACAACACTTCATATTACCGGCTAATATTTGCAGCTATGGCGACAAATTACTGCTTGACTACACATCTGACACGTAACCGATGTGCTCTCCAAACAACAACACTTGCATTTCAGAACATGTCTTTCACACATGTCTACAAAATCACCTTCACCTTCAAATACAGCTTCCTTGCGACTGACAGAGACGTAGGCAAAGTTTAAAGTTGCTATTTCCATTAAATCTCGTTAATCAGAAAAACGGTAATTTACACTTGCAGCGGAACAAAATTCCGTTCCGCCCAGCGTCTGGCTCGAACCCACGACCCTGGGATTAAAAGTCTGACGCTCTACCGACTGAGCTAGCCGGCTACCTCGGTGAATACCTGCCGGGTAGCACGTCACACAGTACTCGTTTGGGTTGGGTGGTCCCATACAGAATCTCTCCATGATGCCTAATGTTTTCCTAACGTCACACTCGTCACGTACTTCACTTTTATGTCATAATCATTTCTGAGAGGTAAAGAAATTGCATGACAACATGCAGAGCTAGTGGCGTCAAAATTAACGCACATACTTTATGTGACTCAAAAGCCGAACGAGTTACTTTCCGACGTTGTTTTAGATGTGCAAGTGATAGTCAAAACTCGCTGTGTCGGCACTCTGCCGACCATTTCGCTAGTTAACACCGGTCTTGTTGTGTGTGTTTCAAGCTCAAGAGCATCTCCAAGCAAAAAATGGTCAACAGCAACATTCAGACGGTTTCGTACTGCTCAATTGCTACATTAAAACGTTATGTTTCTTTTTCAGAACTGGAAAAACACAAGCGTGACAGCATTCGAACCTGTAATCTTCAGATCCGAAGTCCGACGCCTTATCCATTAGGCCACACGGTCACTGACGACCAACATTTACATGTATACGACTCATCTCGAAACGCTCACACCCCTGAGGATTTGTGTTTTCGTTCTACACAGCCGCTGCCCCTTGCTCTTTCCCACCCATTCGTTACATTCAACCTCTGACGAGACCGACCAAATATAGACTGTGAAACAAGACCACACACTTTGTGCATTCGGAATCGAAGGCAGGGCGTCCCTCGCCGCATTTGCTACGGTTGCCATTTGCTACTTCTGCAGAAGCGTAACACGAAAGGCTCTGAGATATGTGAGAAATACATCTATAAAATGTAATTCAGACTGCCTCGTCCCACCTTATGCTGTACCGCTTTGGCAAATGCTTTATCTGCGCCATTCGCCTTAATCGCATCTGAGAGTGATTCTTAAAAAAACGCCTGTCGCTAATTGTTCGTCATCACAGGTACTGTTTGCTATACGGCCACGACGCGCAACTGATTTCCAAAATTCATCTTTCTCCTGTGAGGATGGAACTTACGACCCCTGGTTTATTAGACCAGTGCTCTACCACTGAGCTAAAGACGCGCGGCCTAGCGGTACTCTTGGGTACTTCGTCCTTACGGTCGTCTGCATCATCAGACTTTAGCTGACAACACTTCATATTACCGGCTAATATTTGCAGCTATGGCGACAAATTACTGCTTGACTACACATCTGACACGTAACCGATGTGCTCTCCAAACAACAACACTTGCATTTCAGAACATGTCTTTCACACATGTCTACAAAATCACCTTCACCTTCAAATACAGCTTCCTTGCGACTGACAGAGACGTAGGCAAAGTTTAAAGTTGCTATTTCCATTAAATCTCGTTAATCAGAAAAACGGTAATTTACACTTGCAGCGGAACAAAATTCCGTTCCGCCCAGCGTCTGGCTCGAACCCACGACCCTGGGATTAAAAGTCTGACGCTCTACCGACTCAGCTAGCCGGCTACCTCGGTGAATACCTGCCGGGTAGCACGTCACACAGTACTCGTTTGGGTTGGGTGGTCCCATACAGAATCTCTCCATGATGCCTAATGTTTTCCTAACGTCACACTCGTCACGTACTTCACTTTTATGTCATAATCATTTCTGAGAGGTAAAGAAATTGCATGACAACATGCAGAGCTAGTGGCGTCAAAATTAACGCACATACTTTATGTGACTCAAAAGCCGAACGAGTTACTTTCCGACGTTGTTTTAGATGTGCAAGTGATAGTCAAAACTCGCTGTGTCGGCACTCTGCCGACCATTTCGCTAGTTAACACCGGTCTTGTTGTGTGTGTTTCAAGCTCAAGAGCATCTCCAAGCAAAAAATGGTCAACAGCAACATTCAGACGGTTTCGTACTGCTCAATTGCTACATTAAAACGTTATGTTTCTTTTTCAGAACTGGAAAAACACAAGCGTGACAGCATTCGAACCTGTAATCTTCAGATCCGAAGTCCGACGCCTTATCCTTTAGGCCACACGGTCACTGACGACCAACATTTACATGTATACGACTCATCTCGAAACGCTCACACCCCTGAGGATTTGTGTTTTCGTTCTACACAGCCGCTGCCCCTTGCTCTTTCCCACCCATTCGTTACATTCAACCTCTGACGAGACCGACCAAATATAGACTGTGAAACAAGACCACACACTTTGTGCATTCGGAATCGAAGGCAGGGCGTCCCTCGCCGCATTTGCTACGATTGCCATTTGCTACTTCTGCAGAAGCGGCGGCGGCGGCGACGACGACGACGACGACGACGACGACGACGACGACGAATAACGCGAAAGGCTCTGAGATATGTGAGAAATACATCTATAAAATGTAATTCAGACTGCCTCGTCCCACCTTATGCTGTACCGCTTTGGCAAATGCTTTATCTGCGCCATTCGCCTTAATCGCATCTGAGAGTGATTCTTAAAAAAACGCCTGTCGCTAATTGTTCGTCATCACAGGTACTGTTTGCTATACGGCCACGACGCGCAACTGATTTCCAAAATTCATCTTTCTCCTGTGAGGATGGAACTTACGACCCCTGGTTTATTAGACCAGTGCTCTACCACTGAGCTAAAGAGGCGCGGCCTAGCGGTACTCTTGGGTACTTCGTCCTTACGGTCGTCTGCATCATCAGACTTTAGCTGACAACACTTCATATTACCGGCTAATATTTGCAGCTATGGCGACAAATTACTGCTTGACTACACATCTGACACGTAACCGATGTGCTCTCCAAACAACAACACTTGCATTTCAGAACATGTCTTTCACACATGTCTACAAAATCACCTTCACCTTCAAATACAGCTTCCTTGCGACTGACAGAGACGTAGGCAAAGTTTAAAGTTGCTATTTCCATTAAATCTCGTTAATCAGAAAAACGGTAATTTACACTTGCAGCGGAACAAAATTCCGTTCCGCCCAGCGTCTGGCTCGAACCCACGACCCTGGGATTAAGAGTCTGACGCTCTACCGACTGAGCTAGCCGGCTACCTCGGTGAATACCTGCCGGGTAGCACGTCACACAGTACTCGTTTGGGTTGGGTGGTCCCATACAAAATCTCTCCATGATGCCTAATGTTTTCCTAACGTCACACTCGTCACGTACTTCACTTTTATGTCATAATCATTTCTGAGAGGTAAAGAAATTGCATGACAACATGCAGAGCTAGTGGCGTCAAAATTAACGCACATACTTTATGTGACTCAAAAGCCGAACGAGTTACTTTCCGACGTTGTTTTAGATGTGCAAGTGATAGTCAAAACTCGCTGTGTCGGCACTCTGCCGACCATTTCGCTAGTTAACACCGGTCTTGTTGTGTGTGTTTCAAGCTCAAGAGCATCTCCAAGCAAAAAATGGTCAACAGCAACATTCAGACGGTTTCGTACTGCTCAATTGCTACATTAAAACGTTATGTTTCTTTTTCAGAACTGGAAAAACACAAGCGTGACAGCATTCGAACCTGTAATCTTCAGATCCGAAGTCCGACGCCTTATCCATTAGGCCACACGGTCACTGACGACCAACATTTACATGTATACGACTCATCTCGAAACGCTCACACCCCTGAGGATTTGTGTTTTCGTTCTACACAGCCGCTGCCCCTTGCTCTTTCCCACCCATTCGTTACATTCAACCTCTGACGAGACCGACCAAATATAGACTGTGAAACAAGACCACACACTTTGTGCATTCGGAATCGAAGGCAGGGCGTCCCTCGCCGCATTTGCTACGATTGCCATTTGCTACTTCTGCAGAAGCGGCGGCGGCGGCGGCGACGACGACGACGACGACGACGACGACGACGAATAACGCGAAAGGCTCTGAGATATGTGAGAAATACATCTATAAAATGTAATTCAGACTGCCTCGTCCCACCTTATGCTGTACCGCTTTGGCAAATGCTTTATCTGCGCCATTCGCCTTAATCGCATCTGAGAGTGATTCTTAAAAAAACGCCTGTCGCTAATTGTTCGTCATCACAGGTACTGTTTGCTATACGGCCACGACGCGCAACTGATTTCCAAAATTCATCTTTCTCCTGTGAGGATGGAACTTACGACCCCTGGTTTATTAGACCAGTGCTCTACCACTGAGCTAAAGAGGCGCGGCCTAGCGGTACTCTTGGGTACTTCGTCCTTACGGTCGTCTGCATCATCAGACTTTAGCTGACAACACTTCATATTACCGGCTAATATTTGCAGCTATGGCGACAAATTACTGCTTGACTACACATCTGACACGTAACCGATGTGCTCTCCAAACAACAACACTTGCATTTCAGAACATGTCTTTCACACATGTCTACAAAATCACCTTCACCTTCAAATACAGCTTCCTTGCGACTGACAGAGACGTAGGCAAAGTTTAAAGTTGCTATTTCCATTAAATCTCGTTAATCAGAAAAACGGTAATTTGCACTTGCAGCGGAACAAAATTCCGTTCCGCCCAGCGTCTGGCTCGAACCCACGACCCTGGGATTAAGAGTCTGACGCTCTACCGACTGAGCTAGCCGGCTACCTCGGTGAATACCTGCCGGGTAGCACGTCACACAGTACTCGTTTGGGTTGGGTGGTCCCATACAGAATCTCTCCATGATGCCTAATGTTTTCCTAACGTCACACTCGTCACGTACTTCACTTTTATGTCATAATCATTTCTGAGAGGTAAAGAAATTGCATGACAACATGCAGAGCTTGTGGCGTCAAAATTAACGCACATACTTTATGTGACTCAAAAGCCGAACGAGTTACTTTCCGACGTTGTTTTAGATGTGCAAGTGATAGTCAAAACTCGCTGTGTCGGCACTCTGCCGACCATTTCGCTAGTTAACACCGGTCTTGTTGTGTGTGTTTCAAGCTCAAGAGCATCTCCAAGCAAAAAATGGTCAACAGCAACATTCAGACGGTTTCGTACTGCTCAATTGCTACATTAAAACGTTATGTTTCTTTTTCAGAACTGGAAAAACACAAGCGTGACAGCATTCGAACCTGTAATCTTCAGATCCGAAGTCCGACGCCTTATCCTTTAGGCCACACGGTCACTGACGACCAACATTTACATGTATACGACTCATCTCGAAACGCTCACACCCCTGAGGATTTGTGTTTTCGTTCTACACAGCCGCTGCCCCTTGCTCTTTCCCACCCATTCGTTACATTCAACCTCTGACGAGACCGACCAAATATAGACTGTGAAACAAGACCACACACTTTGTGCATTCGGAATCGAAGGCAGGGCGTCCCTCGCCGCATTTGCTACGATTGCCATTTGCTACTTCTGCAGAAGCGGCGGCGGCGGCGACGACGACGACGACGACGACGACGACGACGACGAATAACGCGAAAGGCTCTGAGATATGTGAGAAATACATCTATAAAATGTAATTCAGACTGCCTCGTCCCACCTTATGCTGTACCGCTTTGGCAAATGCTTTATCTGCGCCATTCGCCTTAATCGCATCTGAGAGTGATTCTTAAAAAAACGCCTGTCGCTAATTGTTCGTCATCACAGGTACTGTTTGCTATACGGCCACGACGCGCAACTGATTTCCAAAATTCATCTTTCTCCTGTGAGGATGGAACTTACGACCCCTGGTTTATTAGACCAGTGCTCTACCACTGAGCTAAAGAGGCGCGGCCTAGCGGTACTCTTGGGTACTTCGTCCTTACGGTCGTCTGCATCATCAGACTTTAGCTGACAACACTTCATATTACCGGCTAATATTTGCAGCTATGGCGACAAATTACTGCTTGACTACACATCTGACACGTAACCGATGTGCTCTCCAAACAACAACACTTGCATTTCAGAACATGTCTTTCACACATGTCTACAAAATCACCTTCACCTTCAAATACAGCTTCCTTGCGACTGACAGAGACGTAGGCAAAGTTTAAAGTTGCTATTTCCATTAAATCTCGTTAATCAGAAAAACGGTAATTTACACTTGCAGCGGAACAAAATTCCGTTCCGCCCAGCGTCTGGCTCGAACCCACGACCCTGGGATTAAGAGTCTGACGCTCTACCGACTGAGCTAGCCGGCTACCTCGGTAAATACCTGCCGGGTAGCACGTCACACAGTACTCGTTTGGGTTGGGTGGTCCCATACAAAATCTCTCCATGATGCCTAATGTTTTCCTAACGTCACACTCGTCACGTACTTCACTTTTATGTCATAATCATTTCTGAGAGGTAAAGAAATTGCATGACAACATGCAGAGCTAGTGGCGTCAAAATTAACGCACATACTTTATGTGACTCAAAAGCCGAACGAGTTACTTTCCGACGTTGTTTTAGATGTGCAAGTGATAGTCAAAACTCGCTGTGTCGGCACTCTGCCGACCATTTCGCTAGTTAACACCGGTCTTGTTGTGTGTGTTTCAAGCTCAAGAGCATCTCCAAGCAAAAAATGGTCAACAGCAACATTCAGACGGTTTCGTACTGCTCAATTGCTACATTAAAACGTTATGTTTCTTTTTCAGAACTGGAAAAACACAAGCGTGACAGCATTCGAACCTGTAATCTTCAGCTCCGAAGTCCGACGCCTTATCCATTAGGCCACACGGTCACTGACGACCAACATTTACATGTATACGACTCATCTCGAAACGCTCACACCCCTGAGGATTTGTGTTTTCGTTCTACACAGCCGCTGCCCCTTGCTCTTTCCCACCCATTCGTTACATTCAACCTCTGACGAGACCGACCAAATATAGACTGTGAAACAAGACCACACACTTTGTGCATTCGGAATCGAAGGCAGGGCGTCCCTCGCCGCATTTGCTACGATTGCCATTTGCTACTTCTGCAGAAGCGGCGGCGGCGGCGACGACGACGACGACGACGACGACGACGACGACGACGAATAACGCGAAAGGCTCTGAGATATGTGAGAAATACATCTATAAAATGTAATTCAGACTGCCTCGTCCCACCTTATGCTGTACCGCTTTGGCAAATGCTTTATCTGCGCCATTCGCCTTAATCGCATCTGAGAGTGATTCTTAAAAAAACGCCTGTCGCTAATTGTTCGTCATCACAGGTACTGTTTGCTATACGGCCACGACGCGCAACTGATTTCCAAAATTCATCTTTCTCCTGTGAGGATGGAACTTACGACCCCTGGTTTATTAGACCAGTGCTCTACCACTGAGCTAAAGAGGCGCGGCCTAGCGGTACTCTTGGGTACTTCGTCCTTACGGTCGTCTGCATCATCAGACTTTAGCTGACAACACTTCATATTACCGGCTAATATTTGCAGCTATGGCGACAAATTACTGCTTGACTACACATCTGACACGTAACCGATGTGCTCTCCAAACAACAACACTTGCATTTCAGAACATGTCTTTCACACATGTCTACAAAATCACCTTCACCTTCAAATACAGCTTCCTTGCGACTGACAGAGACGTAGGCAAAGTTTAAAGTTGCTATTTCCATTAAATCTCGTTAATCAGAAAAACGGTAATTTGCACTTGCAGCGGAACAAAATTCCGTTCCGCCCAGCGTCTGGCTCGAACCCACGACCCTGGGATTAAGAGTCTGACGCTCTACCGACTGAGCTAGCCGGCTACCTCGGTGAATACCTGCCGGGTAGCACGTCACACAGTACTCGTTTGGGTTGGGTGGTCCCACACAGAATCTCTCCATGATGCCTAATGTTTTCCTAACGTCACACTCGTCACGTACTTCACTTTTATGTCATAATCATTTCTGAGAGGTAAAGAAATTGCATGACAACATGCAGAGCTTGTGGCGTCAAAATTAACGCACATACTTTATGTGACTCAAAAGCCGAACGAGTTACTTTCCGACGTTGTTTTAGATGTGCAAGTGATAGTCAAAACTCGCTGTGTCGGCACTCTGCCGACCATTTCGCTAGTTAACACCGGTCTTGTTGTGTGTGTTTCAAGCTCAAGAGCATCTCCAAGCAAAAAATGGTCAACAGCAACATTCAGACGGTTTCGTACTGCTCAATTGCTACATTAAAACGTTATGTTTCTTTTTCAGAACTGGAAAAACACAAGCGTGACAGCATTCGAACCTGTAATCTTCAGATCCGAAGTCCGACGCCTTATCCTTTAGGCCACACGGTCACTGACGACCAACATTTACATGTATACGACTCATCTCGAAACGCTCACACCCCTGAGGATTTGTGTTTTCGTTCTACACAGCCGCTGCCCCTTGCTCTTTCCCACCCATTCGTTACATTCAACCTCTGACGAGACCGACCAAATATAGACTGTGAAACAAGACCACACACTTTGTGCATTCGGAATCGAAGGCAGGGCGTCCCTCGCCGCATTTGCTACGATTGCCATTTGCTACTTCTGCAGAAGCGGCGGCGGCGGCGACGACGACGACGAGGACGACGAATATCGCGAGAGGCTCTGAGATATGTGAGAAATACATCTATAAAATGTAATTCAGACTGCCTCGTCCCACCTTATGCTGTACCGCTTTGGCAAATGCTTTATCTGCGCCATTCGCCTTAATCGCATCTGAGAGTGATTCTTAAAAAAACGCCTGTCGCTAATTGTTCGTCATCACAGGTACTGTTTGCTATACGGCCACGACGCGCAACTGATTTCCAAAATTCATCTTTCTCCTGTGAGGATGGAACTTACGACCCCTGGTTTATTAGACCAGTGCTCTACCACTGAGCTAAAGAGGCGCGGCCTAGCGGTGCTCTTAGGTACTTCGTCCTTAGGGTCGTCTGCATCATCAGACTTTAGCTGACAACACTTCATATTACCGGCTAATATTTGCAGCTATGGCGACAAATTACTGCTTGACTACACATCTGACACGTAACCGATGTGCTCTCCAAACAACAACACTTGCATTTCAGAACATGTCTTTCACACATGTCTACAAAATCACCTTCATCTTCAAATACAGCTTCCTTGCGACTGACAGAGACGTAGGCAAAGTTTAAAGTTGCTATTTCCATTAAATCTCGTTAATCAGAAAAACGGTAATTTACACTTGCAGCGGAACAAAATTCCGTTCCGCCCAGCGTCTGGCTCGAACCCACGACCCTGGGATTAAGAGTCTGACGTTCTACCGACTGAGCTAGCCGGCTACCTCGGTGAATACCTGCCGGGTAGCACGTCACACAGTACTCGTTTGGGTTGGGTGGTCCCATACAGAATCTCTCCATGATGCCTAATGTTTTCCTAACGTCACACTCGTCACGTACTTCACTTTTATGTCATAATCATTTCTGAGAGGTAAAGAAATTGCATGACAACATGCAGAGCTAGTGGCGTCAAAATTAACGCACATACTTTATGTGACTCAAAAGCCGAACGAGTTACTTTCCGACGTTGTTTTAGATGTGCAAGTGATAGTCAAAACTCGCTGTGTCGGCACTCTGCCGACCATTTCGCTAGTTAACACCGGTCTTGTTGTGTGTGTTTCAAGCTCAAGAGCATCTCCAAGCAAAAAATGGTCAACAGCAACATTCAGATGGTTTCGTACTGCTCAATTGCTACATTAAAACGTTATGTTTCTTTTTCAGAACTGGAAAAACACAAGCGTGACAGCATTCGAACCTGTAATCTTCAGATCCGAAGTCCGACGCCTTATCCATTAGGCCACACGGTCACTGACGACCAACATTTACATGTATACGACTCATCTCGAAACGCTCACACCCCTGAGGATTTGTGTTTTCGTTCTACACAGCCGCTGCCCCTTGCTCTTTCCCACCCATTCGTTACATTCAACCTCTGACGAGACCGACCAAATATAGACTGTGAAACAAGACCACACACTTTGTGCATTCGGAATCGAAGGCAGGGCGTCCCTCGCCGCATTTGCTACGATTGCCATTTGCTACTTCTGCAGAAGCGGCGGCGGCGGCGACGGCGACGACGACGACGAGGACGACGAATATCGCGAGAGGCTCTGAGATATGTGAGAAATACATCTATAAAATGTAATTCAGACTGCCTCGTCCCACCTTATGCTGTACCGCTTTGGCAAATGCTTTATCTGCGCCATTCGCCTTAATCGCATCTGAGAGTGATTCTTAAAAAAACGCCTGTCGCTAATTGTTCGTCATCACAGGTACTGTTTGCTATACGGCCACGACGCGCAACTGATTTCCAAAATTCATCTTTCTCCTGTGAGGATGGAACTTACGACCCCTGGTTTATTAGACCAGTGCTCTACCACTGAGCTAAAGAGGCGCGGCCTAGCGGTGCTCTTAGGTACTTCGTCCTTAGGGTCGTCTGCATCATCAGACTTTAGCTGACAACACTTCATATTACCGGCTAATATTTGCAGCTATGGCGACAAATTACTGCTTGACTACACATCTGACACGTAACCGATGTGCTCTCCAAACAACAACACTTGCATTTCAGAACATGTCTTTCACACATGTCTACAAAATCACCTTCATCTTCAAATACAGCTTCCTTGCGACTGACAGAGACGTAGGCAAAGTTTAAAGTTGCTATTTCCATTAAATCTCGTTAATCAGAAAAACGGTAATTTACACTTGCAGCGGAACAAAATTCCGTTCCGCCCAGCGTCTGGCTCGAACCCACGACCCTGGGATTAAGAGTCTGACGTTCTACCGACTGAGCTAGCCGGCTACCTCGGTGAATACCTGCCGGGTAGCACGTCACACAGTACTCGTTTGGGTTGGGTGGTCCCATACAGAATCTCTCCATGATGCCTAATGTTTTCCTAACGTCACACTCGTCACGTACTTCACTTTTATGTCATAATCATTTCTGAGAGGTAAAGAAATTGCATGACAACATGCAGAGCTAGTGGCGTCAAAATTAACGCACATACTTTATGTGACTCAAAAGCCGAACGAGTTACTTTCCGACGTTGTTTTAGATGTGCAAGTGATAGTCAAAACTCGCTGTGTCGGCACTCTGCCGACCATTTCGCTAGTTAACACCGGTCTTGTTGTGTGTGTTTCAAGCTCAAGAGCATCTCCAAGCAAAAAATGGTCAACAGCAACATTCAGACGGTTTCGTACTGCTCAATTGCTACATTAAAACGTTATGTTTCTTTTTCAGAACTGGAAAAACACAAGCGTGACAGCATTCGAACCTGTAATCTTCAGATCCGAAGTCCGACGCCTTATCCATTAGGCCACACGGTCACTGACGACCAACATTTACATGTATACGACTCATCTCGAAACGCTCACACCCCTGAGGATTTGTGTTTTCGTTCTACACAGCCGCTGCCCCTTGCTCTTTCCCACCCATTCGTTACATTCAACCTCTGACGAGACCGACCAAATATAGACTGTGAAACAAGACCACACACTTTGTGCATTCGGAATCGAAGGCAGGGCGTCCCTCGCCGCATTTGCTACGATTGCCATTTGCTACTTCTGCAGAAGCGGCGGCGGCGGCGACGGCGACGACGACGACGAGGACGACGAATATCGCGAGAGGCTCTGAGATATGTGAGAAATACATCTATAAAATGTAATTCAGACTGCCTCGTCCCACCTTATGCTGTACCGCTTTGGCAAATGCTTTATCTGCGCCATTCGCCTTAATCGCATCTGAGAGTGATTCTTAAAAAAACGCCTGTCGCTAATTGTTCGTCATCACAGGTACTGTTTGCTATACGGCCACGACGCGCAACTGATTTCCAAAATTCATCTTTCTCCTGTGAGGATGGAACTTACGACCCCTGGTTTATTAGACCAGTGCTCTACCACTGAGCTAAAGAGGCGCGGCCTAGCGGTGCTCTTAGGTACTTCGTCCTTAGGGTCGTCTGCATCATCAGACTTTAGCTGACAACACTTCATATTACCGGCTAATATTTGCAGCTATGGCGACAAATTACTGCTTGACTACACATCTGACACGTAACCGATGTGCTCTCCAAACAACAACACTTGCATTTCAGAACATGTCTTTCACACATGTCTACAAAATCACCTTCATCTTCAAATACAGCTTCCTTGCGACTGACAGAGACGTAGGCAAAGTTTAAAGTTGCTATTTCCATTAAATCTCGTTAATCAGAAAAACGGTAATTTACACTTGCAGCGGAACAAAATTCCGTTCCGCCCAGCGTCTGGCTCGAACCCACGACCCTGGGATTAAGAGTCTGACGTTCTACCGACTGAGCTAGCCGGCTACCTCGGTGAATACCTGCCGGGTAGCACGTCACACAGTACTCGTTTGGGTTGGGTGGTCCCATACAGAATCTCTCCATGATGCCTAATGTTTTCCTAACGTCACACTCGTCACGTACTTCACTTTTATGTCATAATCATTTCTGAGAGGTAAAGAAATTGCATGACAACATGCAGAGCTAGTGGCGTCAAAATTAACGCACATACTTTATGTGACTCAAAAGCCGAACGAGTTACTTTCCGACGTTGTTTTAGATGTGCAAGTGATAGTCAAAACTCGCTGTGTCGGCACTCTGCCGACCATTTCGCTAGTTAACACCGGTCTTGTTGTGTGTGTTTCAAGCTCAAGAGCATCTCCAAGCAAAAAATGGTCAACAGCAACATTCAGACGGTTTCGTACTGCTCAATTGCTACATTAAAACGTTATGTTTCTTTTTCAGAACTGGAAAAACACAAGCGTGACAGCATTCGAACCTGTAATCTTCAGATCCGAAGTCCGACGCCTTATCCTTTAGGCCACACGGTCACTGACGACCAACATTTACATGTATACGACTCATCTCGAAACGCTCACACCCCTGAGGATTTGTGTTTTCGTTCTACACAGCCGCTGCCCCTTGCTCTTTCCCACCCATTCGTTACATTCAACCTCTGACGAGACCGACCAAATATAGACTGTGAAACAAGACCACACACTTTGTGCATTCGGAATCGAAGGCAGGGCGTCCCTCGCCGCATTTGCTACGATTGCCATTTGCTACTTCTGCAGAAGCGGCGGCGGCGGCGACGACGACGACGAGGACGACGAATATCGCGAGAGGCTCTGAGATATGTGAGAAATACATCTATAAAATGTAATTCAGACTGCCTCGTCCCACCTTATGCTGTACCGCTTTGGCAAATGCTTTATCTGCGCCATTCGCCTTAATCGCATCTGAGAGTGATTCTTAAAAAAACGCCTGTCGCTAATTGTTCGTCATCACAGGTACTGTTTGCTATACGGCCACGACGCGCAACTGATTTCCAAAATTCATCTTTCTCCTGTGAGGATGGAACTTACGACCCCTGGTTTATTAGACCAGTGCTCTACCACTGAGCTAAAGAGGCGCGGCCTAGCGGTGCTCTTAGGTACTTCGTCCTTAGGGTCGTCTGCATCATCAGACTTTAGCTGACAACACTTCATATTACCGGCTAATATTTGCAGCTATGGCGACAAATTACTGCTTGACTACACATCTGACACGTAACCGATGTGCTCTCCAAACAACAACACTTGCATTTCAGAACATGTCTTTCACACATGTCTACAAAATCACCTTCATCTTCAAATACAGCTTCCTTGCGACTGACAGAGACGTAGGCAAAGTTTAAAGTTGCTATTTCCATTAAATCTCGTTAATCAGAAAAACGGTAATTTACACTTGCAGCGGAACAAAATTCCGTTCCGCCCAGCGTCTGGCTCGAACCCACGACCCTGGGATTAAGAGTCTGACGTTCTACCGACTGAGCTAGCCGGCTACCTCGGTGAATACCTGCCGGGTAGCACGTCACACAGTACTCGTTTGGGTTGGGTGGTCCCATACAGAATCTCTCCATGATGCCTAATGTTTTCCTAACGTCACACTCGTCACGTACTTCACTTTTATGTCATAATCATTTCTGAGAGGTAAAGAAATTGCATGACAACATGCAGAGCTAGTGGCGTCAAAATTAACGCACATACTTTATGTGACTCAAAAGCCGAACGAGTTACTTTCCGACGTTGTTTTAGATGTGCAAGTGATAGTCAAAACTCGCTGTGTCGGCACTCTGCCGACCATTTCGCTAGTTAACACCGGTCTTGTTGTGTGTGTTTCAAGCTCAAGAGCATCTCCAAGCAAAAAATGGTCAACAGCAACATTCAGATGGTTTCGTACTGCTCAATTGCTACATTAAAACGTTATGTTTCTTTTTCAGAACTGGAAAAACACAAGCGTGACAGCATTCGAACCTGTAATCTTCAGATCCGAAGTCCGACGCCTTATCCATTAGGCCACACGGTCACTGACGACCAACATTTACATGTATACGACTCATCTCGAAACGCTCACACCCCTGAGGATTTGTGTTTTCGTTCTACACAGCCGCTGCCCCTTGCTCTTTCCCACCCATTCGTTACATTCAACCTCTGACGAGACCGACCAAATATAGACTGTGAAACAAGACCACACACTTTGTGCATTCGGAATCGAAGGCAGGGCGTCCCTCGCCGCATTTGCTACGATTACCATTTGCTACTTCTGCAGAAGCGGCGGCGGCGGCGACGACGACGACGACGACGAGGACGACGACGACGACGACGACGACGAATATCGCGAGAGGCTCTGAGATATGTGAGAAATACATCTATAAAATGTAATTCAGACTGCCTCGTCCCACCTTATGCTGTACCGCTTTGGCAAATGCTTTATCTGCGCCATTCGCCTTAATCGCATCTGAGAGTGATTCTTAAAAAAACGCCTGTCGCTAATTGTTCGTCATCACAGGTACTGTTTGCTATACGGCCACGACGCGCAACTGATTTCCAGAATTCATCTTTCTCCTCTGAGGATGGAACTTACGACCGCTGGTTTATTAGACCAGTGCTCTACCACTGAGCTAAAGAGGCGCGGCCTAGCGGTACTCTTGGGTACTTCGTCCTTACGGTCGTCTGCATCATCAGACTTTAGCTGACAACACTTCATATTACCGGCTAATATTTGCAGCTATGGCGACAAATTACTGCTTGACTACACATCTGACACGTAACCGATGTGCTCTCCAAACAACAACACTTGCATTTCAGAACATGTCTTTCACACATGTCTACAAAATCACCTTCACCTTCAAATACAGCTTCCTTGCGACTGACAGAGACGTAGGCAAAGTTTAAAGTTGCTATTTCCATTAAATCTCGTTAATCAGAAAAACGGTAATTTGCACTTGCAGCGGAACAAAATTCCGTTCCGCCCAGCGTCTGGCTCGAACCCACGACCCTGGGATTAAGAGTCTGACGCTCTACCGACTGAGCTAGCCGGCTACCTCGGTGAATACCTGCCGGGTAGCACGTCACACAGTACTCGTTTGTGTTGGGTGGTCCCATACAGAATCTCTCCATGATGCCTAATGTTTTCCTAACGTCACACTCGTCACGTACTTCACTTTTATGTCATAATCATTTCTGAGAGGTAAAGAAATTGCATGACAACATGCAGAGCTTGTGGCGTCAAAATTAACGCACATACTTTATGTGACTCAAAAGCCGAACGAGTTACTTTCCGACGTTGTTTTAGATGTGCAAGTGATAGTCAAAACTCGCTGTGTCGGCACTCTGCCGACCATTTCGCTAGTTAACACCGGTCTTGTTGTGTGTGTTTCAAGCTCAAGAGCATCTCCAAGCAAAAAATGGTCAACAGCAACATTCAGACGGTTTCGTACTGCTCAATTGCTACATTAAAACGTTATGTTTCTTTTTCAGAACTGGAAAAACACAAGCGTGACAGCATTCGAACCTGTAATCTTCAGATCCGAAGTCCGACGCCTTATCCATTAGGCCACACGGTCACTGACGACCAACATTTACATGTATACGACTCATCTCGAAACGCTCACACCCCTGAGGATTTGTGTTTTCGTTCTACACAGCCGCTGCCCCTTGCTCCTTCCCACCCATTCGTTACATTCAACCTCTGACGAGACCGACCAAATATAGACTGTGAAACAAGACCACACACTTTGTGCATTCGGAATCGAAGGCAGGGCGTCCCTCGCCGCATTTGCTACGATTGCCATTTGCTACTTCTGCAGAAGCGGCGGCGGCGGCGACGGCGACGACGACGAATATCGCGAGAGGCTCTGAGATATGTGAGAAATACATCTATAAAATGTAATTCAGACTGCCTCGTCCCACCTTATGCTGTACCGCTTTGGCAAATGCTTTATCTGCGCCATTCGCCTTAATCGCATCTGAGAGTGATTCTTAAAAAAACGCCTGTCGCTAATTGTTCGTCATCACAGGTACTGTTTGCTATACGGCCACGACGCGCAACTGATTTCCAAAATTCATCTTTCTCCTGTGAGGATGGAACTTACGACCGCTGGTTTATTAGACCAGTGCTCTACCACTGAGCTAAAGAGGCGCGGCCTAGCGGTACTCTTAGGTACTTCGTCCTTACGGTCGTCTGCATCATCAGACTTTAGCTGACAACACTTCATATTACCGGCTAATATTTGCAGCTATGGCGACAAATTACTGCTTGACTACACATCTGACACGTAACCGATGTGCTCTCCAAACAACAACACTTGCATTTCAGAACATGTCTTTCACACATGTCTACAAAATCACCTTCACCTTCAAATACAGCTTCCTTGCGACTGACAGAGACGTAGGCAAAGTTTAAAGTTGCTATTTCCATTAAATCTCGTTAATCAGAAAAACGGTAATTTGCACTTGCAGCGGAACAAAATTCCGTTCCGCCCAGCGTCTGGCTCGAACCCACGACCCTGGGATTAAGAGTCTGACGCTCTACCGACTGAGCTAGCCGGCTACCTCGGTGAATACCTGCCGGGTAGCACGTCACACAGTACTCGTTTGGGTTGGGTGGTCCCATACAGAATCTCTCCATGATGCCTAATGTTTTCCTAACGTCACACTCGTCACGTACTTCACTTTTATGTCATAATCATTTCTGAGAGGTAAAGAAATTGCATGACAACATGCAGAGCTAGTGGCGTCAAAATTAACGCACATACTTTATGTGACTCAAAAGCCGAACGAGTTACTTTCCGACGTTGTTTTAGATGTGCAAGTGATAGTCAAAACTCGCTGTGTCGGCACTCTGCCGACCATTTCGCTAGTTAACACCGGTCTTGTTGTGTGTGTTTCAAGCTCAAGAGCATCTCCAAGCAAAAAATGGTCAACAGCAACATTCAGACGGTTTCGTACTGCTCAATTGCTACATTAAAACGTTATGTTTCTTTTTCAGAACTGGAAAAACACAAGCGTGACAGCATTCGAACCTGTAATCTTCAGATCCGAAGTCCGACGCCTTATCCATTAGGCCACACGGTCACTGACGACCAACATTTACATGTATACGACTCATCTCGAAACGCTCACACCCCTGAGGATTTGTGTTTTCGTTCTACACAGCCGCTGCCCCTTGCTCTTTCCCACCCATTCGTTACATTCAACCTCTGACGAGACCGACCAAATATAGACTGTGAAACAAGACTACACACTTTGTGCATTCGGAATCGAAGGCAGGGCGTCCCTCGCCGCATTTGCTACGATTGCCATTTGCTACTTCTGCAGAAGCGGCGGCGGCGGCGGCGGCGACGACGACGACGACGACGACGACGACGACGACGACGACGAATATCGCGAGAGGCTCTGAGATATGTGAGAAATACATCTATAAAATGTAATTCAGACTGCCTCGTCCCACCTTATGCTGTACCGCTTTGGCAAATGCTTTATCTGCGCCATTCGCCTTAATCGCATCTGAGAGTGATTCTTAAAAAAACGCCTGTCGCTAATTGTTCGTCATCACAGGTACTGTTTGCTATACGGCCACGACGCGCAACTGATTTCCAAAATTCATCTTTCTCCTGTGAGGATGGAACTTACGACCCCTGGTTTATTAGACCAGTGCTCTACCACTGAGCTAAAGAGGCGCGGCCTAGCGGTGCTCTTAGGTACTTCGTCCTTAGGGTCGTCTGCATCATCAGACTTTAGCTGACAACACTTCATATTACCGGCTAATATTTGCAGCTATGGCGACAAATTACTGCTTGACTACACATCTGACACGTAACCGATGTGCTCTCCAAACAACAACACTTGCATTTCAGAACATGTCTTTCACACATGTCTACAAAATCACCTTCACCTTCAAATACAGCTTCCTTGCGACTGACAGAGACGTAGGCAAAGTTTAAAGTTGCTATTTCCATTAAATCTCGTTAATCAGAAAAACGGTAATTTACACTTGCAGCGGAACAAAATTCCGTTCCGCCCAGCGTCTGGCTCGAACCCACGACCCTGGGATTAAGAGTCTGACGTTCTACCGACTGAGCTAGCCGGCTACCTCGGTGAATACCTGCCTGGTAGCACGTCACACAGTACTCGTTTGGGTTGGGTGGTCCCATACAGAATCTCTCCATGATGCCTAATGTTTTCCTAACGTCACACTCGTCACGTACTTCACTTTTATGTCATAATCATTTCTGAGAGGTAAAGAAATTGCATGACAACATGCAGAGCTAGTGGCGTCAAAATTAACGCACATACTTTATGTGACTCAAAAGCCGAACGAGTTACTTTCCGACGTTGTTTTAGATGTGCAAGTGATAGTCAAAACTCGCTGTGTCGGCACTCTGCCGACCATTTCGCTAGTTAACACCGGTCTTGTTGTGTGTGTTTCAAGCTCAAGAGCATCTCCAAGCAAAAAATGGTCAACAGCAACATTCAGATGGTTTCGTACTGCTCAATTGCTACATTAAAACGTTATGTTTCTTTTTCAGAACTGGAAAAACACAAGCGTGACAGCATTCGAACCTGTAATCTTCAGATCCGAAGTCCGACGCCTTATCCATTAGGCCACACGGTCACTGACGACCAACATTTACATGTATACGACTCATCTCGAAACGCTCACACCCCCTGAGGATTTGTGTTTTCGTTCTACACAGCCGCTGCCCCTTGCTCTTTCCCACCCATTCGTTACATTCAACCTCTGACGAGACCGACCAAATATAGACTGTGAAACAAGACCACACACTTTGTGCATTCGGAATCGAAGGCAGGGCGTCCCTCGCCGCATTTGCTACGATTGCCATTTGCTACTTCTGCAGAAGCGGCGGCGGCGGCGACGACGACGACGACGACGACGACGACGACGACGACGACGACGACGAATATCGCGAGAGGCTCTGAGATATGTGAGAAATACATCTATAAAATGTAATTCAGACTGCCTCGTCCCACCTTATGCTGTACCGCTTTGGCAAATGCTTTATCTGCGCCATTCGCCTTAATCGCATCTGAGAGTGATTCTTAAAAAAACGCCTGTCGCTAATTGTTCGTCATCACAGGTACTGTTTGCTATACGGCCACGACGCGCAACTGATTTCCAAAATTCATCTTTCTCCTGTGAGGATGGAACTTACGACCGCTGGTTTATTAGACCAGTGCTCTACCACTGAGCTAAAGAGGCGCGGCCTAGCGGTACTCTTGGGTACTTCGTCCTTACGGTCGTCTGCATCATCAGACTTTAGCTGACAACACTTCATATTACCGGCTAATATTTGCAGCTATGGCGACAAATTACTGCTTGACTACACATCTGACACGTAACCGATGTGCTCTCCAAACAACAACACTTGCATTTCAGAACATGTCTTTCACACATGTCTACAAAATCACCTTCACCTTCAAATACAGCTTCCTTGCGACTGACAGAGACGTAGGCAAAGTTTAAAGTTGCTATTTCCATTAAATCTCGTTAATCAGAAAAACGGTAATTTGCACTTGCAGCGGAACAAAATTCTGTTCCGCCCAGCGTCTGGCTCGAACCCACGACCCTGGGATTAAGAGTCTGACGCTCTACCGACTGAGCTAGCCGGCTACCTCGGTGAATACCTGCCGGGTAGCACGTCACACAGTACTCGTTTGGGTTGGGTGGTCCCATACAGAATCTCTCCATGATGCCTAATGTTTTCCTAACGTCACACTCGTCACGTACTTCACTTTTATGTCATAATCATTTCTGAGAGGTAAAGAAATTGCATGACAACATGCAGAGCTAGTGGCGTCAAAATTAACGCACATACTTTATGTGACTCAAAAGCCGAACGAGTTACTTTCCGACGTTGTTTTAGATGTGCAAGTGATAGTCAAAACTCGCTGTGTCGGCACTCTGCCGACCATTTCGCTAGTTAACACCGGTCTTGTTGTGTGTGTTTCAAGCTCAAGAGCATCTCCAAGCAAAAAATGGTCAACAGCAACATTCAGACGGTTTCGTACTGCTCAATTGCTACATTAAAACGTTATGTTTCTTTTTCAGAACTGGAAAAACACAAGCGTGACAGCATTCGAACCTGTAATCTTCAGATCCGAAGTCCGACGCCTTATCCATTAGGCCACACGGTCACTGACGACCAACATTTACATGTATACGACTCATCTCGAAACGCTCACACCCCTGAGGATTTGTGTTTTCGTTCTACACAGCCGCTGCCCCTTGCTCTTTCCCACCCATTCGTTACATTCAACCTCTGACGAGACCGACCAAATATAGACTGTGAAACAAGACCACACACTTTGTGCATTCGGAATCGAAGGCAGGGCGTCCCTCGCCGCATTTGCTACGATTGCCATTTGCTACTTCTGCAGAAGCGGCGGCGGCGGCGACGACGACGACGACGACGACGACGACGACGACGACGACGACGAATATCGCGAGAGGCTCTGAGATATGTGAGAAATACATCTATAAAATGTAATTCAGACTGCCTCGTCCCACCTTATGCTGTACCGCTTTGGCAAATGCTTTATCTGCGCCATTCGCCTTAATCGCATCTGAGAGTGATTCTTAAAAAAACGCCTGTCGCTAATTGTTCGTCATCACAGGTACTGTTTGCTATACGGCCACGACGCGCAACTGATTTCCAAAATTCATCTTTCTCCTGTGAGGATGGAACTTACGACCGCTGGTTTATTAGACCAGTGCTCTACCACTGAGCTAAAGAGGCGCGGCCTAGCGGTACTCTTAGGTACTTCGTCCTTACGGTCGTCTGCATCATCAGACTTTAGCTGACAACACTTCATATTACCGGCTAATATTTGCAGCTATGGCGACAAATTACTGCTTGACTACACATCTGACACGTAACCGATGTGCTCTCCAAACAACAACACTTGCATTTCAGAACATGTCTTTCACACATGTCTACAAAATCACCTTCACCTTCAAATACAGCTTCCTTGCGACTGACAGAGACGTAGGCAAAGTTTAAAGTTGCTATTTCCATTAAATCTCGTTAATCAGAAAAACGGTAATTTACACTTGCAGCGGAAGAAAATTCCGTTCCGCCCAGCGTCTGGCTCGAACCCACGACCCTGGGATTAAGAGTCTGACGTTCTACCGACTGAGCTAGCCGGCTACCTCGGTGAATACCTGCTGGGTAGCACGTCACACAGTACTCGTTTGGGTTGGGTGGTCCCATACAGAATCTCTCCATGATGCCTAATGTTTTCCTAACGTCACACTCGTCACGTACTTCACTTTTATGTCATAATCATTTCTGAGAGGTAAAGAAATTGCATGACAACATGCAGAGCTAGTGGCGTCAAAATTAACGCACATACTTTATGTGACTCAAAAGCCGAACGAGTTACTTTCCGACGTTGTTTTAGATGTGCAAGTGATAGTCAAAACTCGCTGTGTCGGCACTCTGCCGACCATTTCGCTAGTTAACACCGGTCTTGTTGTGTGTGTTTCAAGCTCAAGAGCATCTCCAAGCAAAAAATGGTCAACAGCAACATTCAGACGGTTTCGTACTGCTCAATTGCTACATTAAAACGTTATGTTTCTTTTTCAGAACTGGAAAAACACAAGCGTGACAGCATTCGAACCTGTAATCTTCAGATCCGAAGTCCGACGCCTTATCCATTAGGCCACACGGTCACTGACGACCAACATTTACATGTATACGACTCATCTCGAAACGCTCACACCCCTGAGGATTTGTGTTTTCGTTCTACACAGCCGCTGCCCCTTGCTCTTTCCCACCCATTCGTTACATTCAACCTCTGACGAGACCGACCAAATATAGACTGTGAAACAAGACCACACACTTTGTGCATTCGGAATCGAAGGCAGGGCGTCCCTCGCCGCATTTGCTACGATTGCCATTTGCTACTTCTGCAGAAGCGGCGGCGGCGGCGGCGACGACGACGACGACGACGACGACGACGACGACGACGAATATCGCGAGAGGCTCTGAGATATGTGAGAAATACATCTATAAAATGTAATTCAGACTGCCTCGTCCCACCTTATGCTGTACCGCTTTGGCAAATGCTTTATCTGCGCCATTCGCCTTAATCGCATCTGAGAGTGATTCTTAAAAAAACGCCTGTCGCTAATTGTTCGTCATCACAGGTACTGTTTGCTATACGGCCACGACGCGCAACTGATTTCCAAAATTCATCTTTCTCCTGTGAGGATGGAACTTACGACCGCTGGTTTATTAGACCAGTGCTCTACCACTGAGCTAAAGAGGCGCGGCCTAGCGGTACTCTTGGGTACTTCGTCCTTACGGTCGTCTGCATCATCAGACTTTAGCTGACAACACTTCATATTACCGGCTAATATTTGCAGCTATGGCGACAAATTACTGCTTGACTACACATCTGACACGTAACCGATGTGCTCTCCAAACAACAACACTTGCATTTCAGAACATGTCTTTCACACATGTCTACAAAATCACCTTCACCTTCAAATACAGCTTCCTTGCGACTGACAGAGACGTAGGCAAAGTTTAAAGTTGCTATTTCCATTAAATCTCGTTAATCAGAAAAACGGTAATTTGCACTTGCAGCGGAACAAAATTCCGTTCCGCCCAGCGTCTGGCTCGAACCCACGACCCTGGGATTAAGAGTCTGACGCTCTACCGACTGAGCTAGCCGGCTACCTCGGTGAATACCTGCCGGGTAGCACGTCACACAGTACTCGTTTGGGTTGGGTGGTCCCATACAGAATCTCTCCATGATGCCTAATGTTTTCCTAACGTCACACTCGTCACGTACTTCACTTTTATGTCATAATCATTTCTGAGAGGTAAAGAAATTGCATGACAACATGCAGAGCTAGTGGCGTCAAAATTAACGCACATACTTTATGTGACTCAAAAGCCGAACGAGTTACTTTCCGACGTTGTTTTAGATGTGCAAGTGATAGTCAAAACTCGCTGTGTCGGCACTCTGCCGACCATTTCGCTAGTTAACACCGGTCTTGTTGTGTGTGTTTCAAGCTCAAGAGCATCTCCAAGCAAAAAATGGTCAACAGCAACATTCAGACGGTTTCGTACTGCTCAATTGCTACATTAAAACGTTATGTTTCTTTTTCAGAACTGGAAAAACACAAGCGTGACAGCATTCGAACCTGTAATCTTCAGATCCGAAGTCCGACGCCTTATCCATTAGGCCACACGGTCACTGACGACCAACATTTACATGTATACGACTCATCTCGAAACGCTCACACCCCTGAGGATTTGTGTTTTCGTTCTACACAGCCGCTGCCCCTTGCTCTTTCCCACCCATTCGTTACATTCAACCTCTGACGAGACCGACCAAATATAGACTGTGAAACAAGACCACACACTTTGTGCATTCGGAATCGAAGGCAGGGCGTCCCTCGCCGCATTTGCTACGATTGCCATTTGCTACTTCTGCAGAAGCGGCGGCAGCGGCGACGACGACGACGACGACGACGACGACGACGAATATCGCGAGAGGCTCTGAGATATGTGAGAAATACATCTATAAAATGTAATTCAGACTGCCTCGTCCCACCTTATGCTGTACCGCTTTGGCAAATGCTTTATCTGCGCCATTCGCCTTAATCGCATCTGAGAGTGATTCTTAAAAAAACGCCTGTCGCTAATTGTTCGTCATCACAGGTACTGTTTGCTATACGGCCACGACGCGCAACTGATTTCCAAAATTCATCTTTCTCCTGTGAGGATGGAACTTACGACCGCTGGTTTATTAGACCAGTGCTCTACCACTGAGCTAAAGAGGCGCGGCCTAGCGGTACTCTTGGGTACTTCGTCCTTACGGTCGTCTGCATCATCAGACTTTAGCTGACAACACTTCATATTACCGGCTAATATTTGCAGCTATGGCGACAAATTACTGCTTGACTACACATCTGACACGTAACCGATGTGCTCTCCAAACAACAACACTTGCATTTCAGAACATGTCTTTCACACATGTCTACAAAATCACCTTCACCTTCAAATACAGCTTCCTTGCGACTGACAGAGACGTAGGCAAAGTTTAAAGTTGCTATTTCCATTAAATCTCGTTAATAAGAAAAACGGTAATTTACACTTGCAGCGGAAGAAAATTCCGTTCCGCCCAGCGTCTGGCTCGAACCCACGACCCTGGGATTAAGAGTCTGACGTTCTACCGACTGAGCTAGCCGGCTACCTCGGTGAATACCTGCTGGGTAGCACGTCACACAGTACTCGTTTGGGTTGGGTGGTCCCATACAGAATCTCTCCATGATGCCTAATGTTTTCCTAACGTCACACTCGTCACGTACTTCACTTTTATGTCATAATCATTTCTGAGAGGTAAAGAAATTGCATGACAACATGCAGAGCTAGTGGCGTCAAAATTAACGCACATACTTTATGTGACTCAAAAGCCGAACGAGTTACTTTCCGACGTTGTTTTAGATGTGCAAGTGATAGTCAAAACTCGCTGTGTCGGCACTCTGCCGACCATTTCGCTAGTTAACACCGGTCTTGTTGTGTGTGTTTCAAGCTCAAGAGCATCTCCAAGCAAAAAATGGTCAACAGCAACATTCAGACGGTTTCGTACTGCTCAATTGCTACATTAAAACGTTATGTTTCTTTTTCAGAACTGGAAAAACACAAGCGTGACAGCATTCGAACCTGTAATCTTCAGATCCGAAGTCCGACGCCTTATCCATTAGGCCACACGGTCACTGACGACCAACATTTACATGTATACGACTCATCTCGAAACGCTCACACCCCTGAGGATTTGTGTTTTCGTTCTACACAGCCGCTGCCCCTTGCTCTTTCCCACCCATTCGTTACATTCAACCTCTGACGAGACCGACCAAATATAGACTGTGAAACAAGACCACACACTTTGTGCATTCGGAATCGAAGGCAGGGCGTCCCTCGCCGCATTTGCTACGATTGCCATTTGCTACTTCTGCAGAAGCGGCGGCGGCGGCGACGACGACGACGACGACGACGACGACGACGACGACGACGAATATCGCGAGAGGCTCTGAGATATGTGAGAAATACATCTATAAAATGTAATTCAGACTGCCTCGTCCCACCTTATGCTGTACCGCTTTGGCAAATGCTTTATCTGCGCCATTCGCCTTAATCGCATCTGAGAGTGATTCTTAAAAAAACGCCTGTCGCTAATTGTTCGTCATCACAGGTACTGTTTGCTATACGGCCACGACGCGCAACTGATTTCCAAAATTCATCTTTCTCCTCTGAGGATGGAACTTACGACCGCTGGTTTATTAGACCAGTGCTCTACCACTGAGCTAAAGAGGCGCGGCCTAGCGGTACTCTTGGGTACTTTGTCCTTACGGTCGTCTGCATCATCAGACTTTAGCTGACAACACTTCATATTACCGGCTAATATTTGCAGCTATGGCGAAAAATTACTGCTTGACTACACATCTGACACGTAACCGATGTGCTCTCCAAACAACAACACTTGCATTTCAGAACATGTCTTTCACACATGTCTACAAAATCACCTTCACCTTCAAATACAGCTTCCTTGCGACTGACAGAGACGTAGGCAAAGTTTTAAGTTGCTATTTCCATTAAATCTCGTTAATCAGAAAAACGGTAATTTACACTTGCAGCGGAAGAAAATTCCGTTCCGCCCAGCGTCTGGCTCGAACCCACGACCCTGGGATTAAGAGTCTGACGTTCTACCGACTGAGCTAGCCGGCTACCTCGGTGAATACCTGCTGGGTAGCACGTCACACAGTACTCGTTTGGGTTGGGTGGTCCCATACAGAATCTCTCCATGATGCCTAATGTTTTCCTAACGTCACACTCGTCACGTACTTCACTTTTATGTCATAATCATTTCTGAGAGGTAAAGAAATTGCATGACAACATGCAGAGCTAGTGGCGTCAAAATTAACGCACATACTTTATGTGACTCAAAAGCCGAACGAGTTACTTTCCGACGTTGTTTTAGATGTGCAAGTGATAGTCAAAACTCGCTGTGTCGGCACTCTGCCGACCATTTCGCTAGTTAACACCGGTCTTGTTGTGTGTGTTTCAAGCTCAAGAGCATCTCCAAGCAAAAAATGGTCAACAGCAACATTCAGACGGTTTCGTACTGCTCAATTGCTACATTAAAACGTTATGTTTCTTTTTCAGAACTGGAAAAACACAAGCGTGACAGCATTCGAACCTGTAATCTTCAGATCCGAAGTCCGACGCCTTATCCATTAGGCCACACGGTCACTGACGACCAACATTTACATGTATACGACTCATCTCGAAACGCTCACACCCCTGAGGATTTGTGTTTTCGTTCTACACAGCCGCTGCCCCTTGCTCTTTCCCACCCATTCGTTACATTCAACCTCTGACGAGACCGACCAAATATAGACTGTGAAACAAGACCACACACTTTGTGCATTCGGAATCGAAGGCAGGGCGTCCCTCGCCGCATTTGCTACGATTGCCATTTGCTACTTCTGCAGAAGCGGCGGCGGCGACGACGACGACGACGACGAATATCGCGAGAGGCTCTGAGATATGTGAGAAATACATCTATAAAATGTAATTCAGACTGCCTCGTCCCACCTTATGCTGTACCGCTTTGGCAAATGCTTTATCTGCGCCATTCGCCTTAATCGCATCTGAGAGTGATTCTTAAAAAAACGCCTGTCGCTAATTGTTCGTCATCACAGGTACTGTTTGCTATACGGCCACGACGCGCAACTGATTTCCAAAATTCATCCTTCTCCTGTGAGGATGGAACTTACGACCGCTGGTTTACTAGACCAGTGCTCTACCACTGAGCTAAAGAGGCGCGGCCTTGCGGTGCTCTTGGGTACTTCGTCCTTACGGTCGTCTGCATCATCAGACTTTAGCTGACAACACTTCATATTACCGGCTAATATTTGCAGCTATGGCGACAAATTACTGCTTGACTACACATCTGACACGTAACCGATGTGCTCTCCAAACAACAACACTTGCATTTCAGAACATGTCTTTCACACATGTCTACAAAATCACCTTCACCTTCAAATACAGCTTCCTTGCGACTGACAGAGACGTAGGCAAAGTTTAAAGTTGCTATTTCCATTAAATCTCGTTAATCAGAAAAACGGTAATTTACACTTGCAGCGGAAGAAAATTCCGTTCCGCCCAGCGTCTGGCTCGAACCCACGACCCTGGGATTAAGAGTCTGACGTTCTACCGACTGAGCTAGCCGGCTACCTCGGTGAATACCTGCTGGGTAGCACGTCACACAGTACTCGTTTGGGTTGGGTGGTCCCATACAGAATCTCTCCATGATGCCTAATGTTTTCCTAACGTCACACTCGTCACGTACTTCACTTTTATGTCATAATCATTTCTGAGAGGTAAAGAAATTGCATGACAACATGCAGAGCTAGTGGCGTCAAAATTAACGCACATACTTTATGTGACTCAAAAGCCGAACGAGTTACTTTCCGACGTTGTTTTAGATGTGCAAGTGATAGTCAAAACTCGCTGTGTCGGCACTCTGCCGACCATTTCGCTAGTTAACACCGGTCTTGTTGTGTGTGTTTCAAGCTCAAGAGCATCTCCAAGCAAAAAATGGTCAACAGCAACATTCAGACGGTTTCGTACTGCTCAATTGCTACATTAAAACGTTATGTTTCTTTTTCAGAACTGGAAAAACACAAGCGTGACAGCATTCGAACCTGTAATCTTCAGATCCGAAGTCCGACGCCTTATCCATTAGGCCACACGGTCACTGACGACCAACATTTACATGTATACGACTCATCTCGAAACGCTCACACCCCTGAGGATTTGTGTTTTCGTTCTACACAGCCGCTGCCCCTTGCTCTTTCCCACCCATTCGTTACATTCAACCTCTGACGAGACCGACCAAATATAGACTGTGAAACAAGACCACACACTTTGTGCATTCGGAATCGAAGGCAGGGCGTCCCTCGCCGCATTTGCTACGATTGCCATTTGCTACTTCTGCAGAAGCGGCGGCGGCGACGACGACGACGACGACGAATATCGCGAGAGGCTCTGAGATATGTGAGAAATACATCTATAAAATGTAATTCAGACTGCCTCGTCCCACCTTATGCTGTACCGCTTTGGCAAATGCTTTATCTGCGCCATTCGCCTTAATCGCATCTGAGAGTGATTCTTAAAAAAACGCCTGTCGCTAATTGTTCGTCATCACAGGTACTGTTTGCTATACGGCCACGACGCGCAACTGATTTCCAAAATTCATCTTTCTCCTGTGAGGATGGAACTTACGACCGCTGGTTTATTAGACCAGTGCTCTACCACTGAGCTAAAGAGGCGCGGCCTAGCGGTACTCTTAGGTACTTCGTCCTTACGGTCGTCTGCATCATCAGACTTTAGCTGACAACACTTCATATTACCGGCTAATATTTGCAGCTATGGCGACAAATTACTGCTTGACTACACATCTGACACGTAACCGATGTGCTCTCCAAACAACAACACTTGCATTTCAGAACATGTCTTTCACACATGTCTACAAAATCACCTTCACCTTCAAATACAGCTTCCTTGCGACTGACAGAGACGTAGGCAAAGTTTAAAGTTGCTATTTCCATTAAATCTCGTTAATCAGAAAAACGGTAATTTACACTTGCAGCGGAAGAAAATTCCGTTCCGCCCAGCGTCTGGCTCGAACCCACGACCCTGGGATTAAGAGTCTGACGTTCTACCGACTGAGCTAGCCGGCTACCTCGGTGAATACCTGCTGGGTAGCACGTCACACAGTACTCGTTTGGGTTGGGTGGTCCCATACAGAATCTCTCCATGATGCCTAATGTTTTCCTAACGTCACACTCGTCACGTACTTCACTTTTATGTCATAATCATTTCTGAGAGGTAAAGAAATTGCATGACAACATGCAGAGCTAGTGGCGTCAAAATTAACGCACATACTTTATGTGACTCAAAAGCCGAACGAGTTACTTTCCGACGTTGTTTTAGATGTGCAAGTGATAGTCAAAACTCGCTGTGTCGGCACTCTGCCGACCATTTCGCTAGTTAACACCGGTCTTGTTGTGTGTGTTTCAAGCTCAAGAGCATCTCCAAGCAAAAAATGGTCAACAGCAACATTCAGACGGTTTCGTACTGCTCAATTGCTACATTAAAACGTTATGTTTCTTTTTCAGAACTGGAAAAACACAAGCGTGACAGCATTCGAACCTGTAATCTTCAGATCCGAAGTCCGACGCCTTATCCATTAGGCCACACGGTCAGTGACGACCAACATTTACATGTATACGACTCATCTCGAAACGCTCACACCCCTGAGGATTTGTGTTTTCGTTCTACACAGCCGCTGCCCCTTGCTCTTTCCCACCCATTCGTTACATTCAACCTCTGACGAGACCGACCAAATATAGACTGTGAAACAAGACCACACACTTTGTGCATTCGGAATCGAAGGCAGGGCGTCCCTCGCCGCATTTGCTACGATTGCCATTTGCTACTTCTGCAGAAGCGGCGGCGGCGGCGACGACGACGACGACGACGACGACGACGACGACGACGACGACGACGACGACGAATATCGCGAGAGGCTCTGAGATATGTGAGAAATACATCTATAAAATGTAATTCAGACTGCCTCGTCCCACCTTATGCTGTACCGCTTTGGCAAATGCTTTATCTGCGCCATTCGCCTTAATCGCATCTGAGAGTGATTCTTAAAAAAACGCCTGTCGCTAATTGTTCGTCATCACAGGTACTGTTTGCTATACGGCCACGACGCGCAACTGATTTCCAAAATTCATCTTTCTCCTGTGAGGATGGAACTTACGACCGCTGGTTTATTAGACCAGTGCTCTACCACTGAGCTAAAGAGGCGCGGCCTAGCGGTACTCTTAGGTACTTCGTCCTTACGGTCGTCTGCATCATCAGACTTTAGCTGACAACACTTCATATTACCGGCTAATATTTGCAGCTATGGCGACAAATTACTGCTTGACTACACATCTGACACGTAACCGATGTGCTCTCCAAACAACAACACTTGCATTTCAGAACATGTCTTTCACACATGTCTACAAAATCACCTTCACCTTCAAATACAGCTTCCTTGCGACTGACAGAGACGTAGGCAAAGTTTAAAGTTGCTATTTCCATTAAATCTCGTTAATCAGAAAAACGGTAATTTACACTTGCAGCGGAAGAAAATTCCGTTCCGCCCAGCGTCTGGCTCGAACCCACGACCCTGGGATTAAGAGTCTGACGTTCTACCGACTGAGCTAGCCGGCTACCTCGGTGAATACCTGCTGGGTAGCACGTCACACAGTACTCGTTTGGGTTGGGTGGTCCCATACAGAATCTCTCCATGATGCCTAATGTTTTCCTAACGTCACACTCGTCACGTACTTCACTTTTATGTCATAATCATTTCTGAGAGGTAAAGAAATTGCATGACAACATGCAGAGCTAGTGGCGTCAAAATTAACGCACATACTTTATGTGACTCAAAAGCCGAACGAGTTACTTTCCGACGTTGTTTTAGATGTGCAAGTGATAGTCAAAACTCGCTGTGTCGGCACTCTGCCGACCATTTCGCTAGTTAACACCGGTCTTGTTGTGTGTGTTTCAAGCTCAAGTGCATCTCCAAGCAAAAAATGGTCAACAGCAACATTCAGACGGTTTCGTACTGCTCAATTGCTACATTAAAACGTTATGTTTCTTTTTCAGAACTGGAAAAACACAAGCGTGACAGCATTCGAACCTGTAATCTTCAGATCCGAAGTCCGACGCCTTATCCATTAGGCCACACGGTCACTGACGACCAACATTTACATGTATACGACTCATCTCGAAACGCTCACACCCCCTGAGGATTTGTGTTTTCGTTCTACACAGCCGCTGCCCCTTGCTCTTTCCCACCCATTCGTTACAATCAACCTCTGACGAGACCGACCAAATATAGACTGTGAAACAAGACCACACACTTTGTGCATTCGGAATCGAAGGCAGGGCGTCCCTCGCCGCATTTGCTACGATTGCCATTTGCTACTTCTGCAGAAGCGGCGGCGGCGGCGACGACGACGACGACGACGACGACGACGACGACGACGACGACGACGAATATCGCGAGAGGCTCTGAGATATGTGAGAAATACATCTATAAAATGTAATTCAGACTGCCTCGTCCCACCTTATGCTGTACCGTTTTGGCAAATGCTTTATCTGCGCCATTCGCCTTAATCGCATCTGAGAGTGATTCTTAAAAAAACGCCTGTCGCTAATTGTTCGTCATCACAGGTACTGTTTGCTATACGGCCACGACGCGCAACTGATTTCCAAAATTCATCTTTCTCCTGTGAGGATGGAACTTACGACCGCTGGTTTATTAGACCAGTGCTCTACCACTGAGCTAAAGAGGCGCGGCCTAGCGGTACTCTTGGGTACTTCGTCCTTACGGTCGTCTGCATCATCAGACTTTAGCTGACAACACTTCATATTACCGGCTAATATTTGCAGCTATGGCGACAAATTACTGCTTGACTACACATCTGACACGTAACCGATGTGCTCTCCAAACAACAACACTTGCATTTCAGAACATGTCTTTCACACATGTCTACAAAATCACCTTCACCTTCAAATACAGCTTCCTTGCGACTGACAGAGACGTAGGCAAAGTTTAAAGTTGCTATTTCCATTAAATCTCGTTAATCAGAAAAACGGTAATTTGCACTTGCAGCGGAACAAAATTCCGTTCCGCCCAGCGTCTGGCTCGAACCCACGACCCTGGGATTAAGAGTCTGACGCTCTACCGACTGAGCTAGCCGGCTACCTCGGTGAATACCTGCCGGGTAGCACGTCACACAGTACTCGTTTGGGTTGGGTGGTCCCATACAGAATCTCTCCATGATGCCTAATGTTTTCCTAACGTCACACTCGTCACGTACTTCACTTTTATGTCATAATCATTTCTGAGAGGTAAAGAAATTGCATGACAACATGCAGAGCTAGTGGCGTCAAAATTAACGCACATACTTTATGTGACTCAAAAGCCGAACGAGTTACTTTCCGACGTTGTTTTAGATGTGCAAGTGATAGTCAAAACTCGCTGTGTCGGCACTCTGCCGACCATTTCGCTAGTTAACACCGGTCTTGTTGTGTGTGTTTCAAGCTCAAGAGCATCTCCAAGCAAAAAATGGTCAACAGCAACATTCAGACGGTTTCGTACTGCTCAATTGCTACATTAAAACGTTATGTTTCTTTTTCAGAACTGGAAAAACACAAGCGTGACAGCATTCGAACCTGTAATCTTCAGATCCGAAGTCCGACGCCTTATCCATTAGGCCACACGGTCACTGACGACCAACATTTACATGTATACGACTCATCTCGAAACGCTCACACCCCTGAGGATTTGTGTTTTCGTTCTACACAGCCGCTGCCCCTTGCTCTTTCCCACCCATTCGTTACATTCAACCTCTGACGAGACCGACCAAATATAGACTGTGAAACAAGACCACACACTTTGTGCATTCGGAATCGAAGGCAGGGCGTCCCTCGCCGCATTTGCTACGATTGCCATTTGCTACTTCTGCAGAAGCGGCGGCGGCGGCGACGACGACGACGACGACGAATATCGCGAGAGGCTCTGAGATATGTGAGAAATACATCTATAAAATGTAATTCAGACTGCCTCGTCCCACCTTATGCTGTACCGCTTTGGCAAATGCTTTATCTGCGCCATTCGCCTTAATCGCATCTGAGAGTGATTCTTAAAAAAACGCCTGTCGCTAATTGTTCGTCATCACAGGTACTGTTTGCTATACGGCCACGACGCGCAACTGATTTCCAAAATTCATCTTTCTCCTGTGAGGATGGAACTTACGACCGCTGGTTTATTAGACCAGTGCTCTACCACTGAGCTAAAGAGGCGCGGCCTTGCGGTACTCTTGGGTACTTCGTCCTTACGGTCGTCTGCATCATCAGACTTTAGCTGACAACACTTCATATTACCGGCTAATATTTGCAGCTATGGCGACAAATTACTGCTTGACTACACATCTGACACGTAACCGATGTGCTCTCCAAACAACAACACTTGCATTTCAGAACATGTCTTTCACACATGTCTACAAAATCACCTTCACCTTCAAATACAGCTTCCTTGCGACTGACAGAGACGTAGGCAAAGTTTAAAGTTGCTATTTCCATTAAATCTCGTTAATCAGAAAAACGGTAATTTACACTTGCAGCGGAAGAAAATTCCGTTCCGCCCAGCGTCTGGCTCGAACCCACGACCCTGGGATTAAGAGTCTGACGTTCTACCGACTGAGCTAGCCGGCTACCTCGGTGAATACCTGCTGGGTAGCACGTCACACAGTACTCGTTTGGGTTGGGTGGTCCCATACAGAATCTCTCCATGATGCCTAATGTTTTCCTAACGTCACACTCGTCACGTACTTCACTTTTATGTCATAATCATTTCTGAGAGGTAAAGAAATTGCATGACAACATGCAGAGCTAGTGGCGTCAAAATTAACGCACATACTTTATGTGACTCAAAAGCCGAACGAGTTACTTTCCGACGTTGTTTTAGATGTGCAAGTGATAGTCAAAACTCGCTGTGTCGGCACTCTGCCGACCATTTCGCTAGTTAACACCGGTCTTGTTGTGTGTGTTTCAAGCTCAAGAGCATCTCCAAGCAAAAAATGGTCAACAGCAACATTCAGACGGTTTCGTACTGCTCAATTGCTACATTAAAACGTTATGTTTCTTTTTCAGAACTGGAAAAACACAAGCGTGACAGCATTCGAACCTGTAATCTTCAGATCCGAAGTCCGACGCCTTATCCATTAGGCCACACGGTCACTGACGACCAACATTTACATGTATACGACTCATCTCGAAACGCTCACACCCCTGAGGATTTGTGTTTTCGTTCTACACAGCCGCTGCCCCTTGCTCTTTCCCACCCATTCGTTACATTCAACCTCTGACGAGACCGACCAAATATAGACTGTGAAACAAGACCACACACTTTGTGCATTCGGAATCGAAGGCAGGGCGTCCCTCGCCGCATTTGCTACGATTGCCATTTGCTACTTCTGCAGAAGCGGCGGCAGCGGCGACGACGACGACGACGACGACGACGACGACGACGAATATCGCGAGAGGCTCTGAGATATGTGAGAAATACATCTATAAAATGTAATTCAGACTGCCTCGTCCCACCTTATGCTGTACCGCTTTGGCAAATGCTTTATCTGCGCCATTCGCCTTAATCGCATCTGAGAGTGATTCTTAAAAAAACGCCTGTCGCTAATTGTTCGTCATCACAGGTACTGTTTGCTATACGGCCACGACGCGCAACTGATTTCCAAAATTCATCTTTCTCCTGTGAGGATGGAACTTACGACCGCTGGTTTATTAGACCAGTGCTCTACCACTGAGCTAAAGAGGCGCGGCCTAGCGGTACTCTTAGGTACTTCGTCCTTACGGTCGTCTGCATCATCAGACTTTAGCTGACAACACTTCATATTACCGGCTAATATTTGCAGCTATGGCGACAAATTACTGCTTGACTACACATCTGACACGTAACCGATGTGCTCTCCAAACAACAACACTTGCATTTCAGAACATGTCTTTCACACATGTCTACAAAATCACCTTCACCTTCAAATACAGCTTCCTTGCGACTGACAGAGACGTAGGCAAAGTTTAAAGTTGCTATTTCCATTAAATCTCGTTAATCAGAAAAACGGTAATTTACACTTGCAGCGGAAGAAAATTCCGTTCCGCCCAGCGTCTGGCTCGAACCCACGACCCTGGGATTAAGAGTCTGACGTTCTACCGACTGAGCTAGCCGGCTACCTCGGTGAATACCTGCTGGGTAGCACGTCACACAGTACTCGTTTGGGTTGGGTGGTCCCATACAGAATCTCTCCATGATGCCTAATGTTTTCCTAACGTCACACTCGTCACGTACTTCACTTTTATGTCATAATCATTTCTGAGAGGTAAAGAAATTGCATGACAACATGCAGAGCTAGTGGCGTCAAAATTAACGCACATACTTTATGTGACTCAAAAGCCGAACGAGTTACTTTCCGACGTTGTTTTAGATGTGCAAGTGATAGTCAAAACTCGCTGTGTCGGCACTCTGCCGACCATTTCGCTAGTTAACACCGGTCTTGTTGTGTGTGTTTCAAGCTCAAGAGCATCTCCAAGCAAAAAATGGTCAACAGCAACATTCAGACGGTTTCGTACTGCTCAATTGCTACATTAAAACGTTATGTTTCTTTTTCAGAACTGGAAAAACACAAGCGTGACAGCATTCGAACCTGTAATCTTCAGATCCGAAGTCCGACGCCTTATCCATTAGGCCACACGGTCACTGACGACCAACATTTACATGTATACGACTCATCTCGAAACGCTCACACCCCTGAGGATTTGTGTTTTCGTTCTACACAGCCGCTGCCCCTTGCTCTTTCCCACCCATTCGTTACATTCAACCTCTGACGAGACCGACCAAATATAGACTGTGAAACAAGACCACACACTTTGTGCATTCGGAATCGAAGGCAGGGCGTCCCTCGCCGCATTTGCTACGATTGCCATTTGCTACTTCTGCAGAAGCGGCGGCGGCGGCGACGACGACGACGACGACGACGACGACGACGACGACGAATATCGCGAGAGGCTCTGAGATATGTGAGAAATACATCTATAAAATGTAATTCAGACTGCCTCGTCCCACCTTATGCTGTACCGCTTTGGCAAATGCTTTATCTGCGCCATTCGCCTTAATCGCATCTGAGAGTGATTCTTAAAAAAACGCCTGTCGCTAATTGTTCGTCATCACAGGTACTGTTTGCTATACGGCCACGACGCGCAACTGATTTCCAAAATTCATCTTTCTCCTGTGAGGATGGAACTTACGACCGCTGGTTTATTAGACCAGTGCTCTACCACTGAGCTAAAGAGGCGCGGCCTAGCGGTACTCTTAGGTACTTCGTCCTTACGGTCGTCTGCATCATCAGACTTTAGCTGACAACACTTCATATTACCGGCTAATATTTGCAGCTATGGCGACAAATTACTGCTTGACTACACATCTGACACGTAACCGATGTGCTCTCCAAACAACAACACTTGCATTTCAGAACATGTCTTTCACACATGTCTACAAAATCACCTTCACCTTCAAATACAGCTTCCTTGCGACTGACAGAGACGTAGGCAAAGTTTAAAGTTGCTATTTCCATTAAATCTCGTTAATCAGAAAAACGGTAATTTACACTTGCAGCGGAACAAAATTCCGTTCCGCCCAGCGTCTGGCTCGAACCCACGACCCTGGGATTAAGAGTCTGACGTTCTACCGACTGAGCTAGCCGGCTACCTCGGTGAATACCTGCTGGGTAGCACGTCACACAGTACTCGTTTGGGTTGGGTGGTCCCATACAGAATCTCTCCATGATGCCTAATGTTTTCCTAACGTCACACTCGTCACGTACTTCACTTTTATGTCATAATCATTTCTGAGAGGTAAAGAAATTGCATGACAACATGCAGAGCTAGTGGCGTCAAAATTAACGCACATACTTTATGTGACTCAAAAGCCGAACGAGTTACTTTCCGACGTTGTTTTAGATGTGCAAGTGATAGTCAAAACTCGCTGTGTCGGCACTCTGCCGACCATTTCGCTAGTTAACACCGGTCTTGTTGTGTGTGTTTCAAGCTCAAGTGCATCTCCAAGCAAAAAATGGTCAACAGCAACATTCAGACGGTTTCGTACTGCTCAATTGCTACATTAAAACGTTATGTTTCTTTTTCAGAACTGGAAAAACACAAGCGTGACAGCATTCGAACCTGTAATCTTCAGATCCGAAGTCCGACGCCTTATCCATTAGGCCACACGGTCACTGACGACCAACATTTACATGTATACGACTCATCTCGAAACGCTCACACCCCTGAGGATTTGTGTTTTCGTTCTACACAGCCGCTGCCCCTTGCTCTTTCCCACCCATTCGTTACATTCAACCTCTGACGAGACCGACCAAATATAGACTGTGAAACAAGACCACACACTTTGTGCATTCGGAATCGAAGGCAGGGCGTCCCTCGCCGCATTTGCTACGATTGCCATTTGCTACTTCTGCAGAAGCGGCGGCGGCGGCGACGACGACGACGACGACGACGACGACGACGACGAATATCGCGAGAGGCTCTGAGATATGTGAGAAATACATCTATAAAATGTAATTCAGACTGCCTCGTCCCACCTTATGCTGTACCGCTTTGGCAAATGCTTTATCTGCGCCATTCGCCTTAATCGCATCTGAGAGTGATTCTTAAAAAAACGCCTGTCGCTAATTGTTCGTCATCACAGGTACTGTTTGCTATACGGCCACGACGCGCAACTGATTTCCAAAATTCATCTTTCTCCTCTGAGGATGGAACTTACGACCGCTGGTTTATTAGACCAGTGCTCTACCACTGAGCTAAAGAAGCGCGGCCTAGCGGTACTCTTGGGTACTTCGTCCTTACGGTCGTCTGCATCATCAGACTTTAGCTGACAACACTTCATATTACCGGCTAATATTTGCAGCTATGGCGACAAATTACTGCTTGACTACACATCTGACACGTAACCGATGTGCTCTCCAAACAACAACACTTGCATTTCAGAACATGTCTTTCACACATGTCTACAAAATCACCTTCACCTTCAAATACAGCTTCCTTGCGACTGACAGAGACGTAGGCAAAGTTTAAAGTTGCTATTTCCATTAAATCTCGTTAATCAGAAAAACGGTAATTTGCACTTGCAGCGGAACAAAATTCCGTTCCGCCCAGCGTCTGGCTCGAACCCACGACCCTGGGATTAAGAGTCTGACGCTCTACCGACTGAGCTAGCCGGCTACCTCGGTGAATACCTGCCGGGTAGCACGTCACACAGTACTCGTTTGGGTTGGGTGGTCCCATACAGAATCTCTCCATGATGCCTAATGTTTTCCTAACGTCACACTCGTCACGTACTTCACTTTTATGTCATAATCATTTCTGAGAGGTAAAGAAATTGCATGACAACATGCAGAGCTAGTGGCGTCAAAATTAACGCACATACTTTATGTGACTCAAAAGCCGAACGAGTTACTTTCCGACGTTGTTTTAGATGTGCAAGTGATAGTCAAAACTCGCTGTGTCGGCACTCTGCCGAACATTTCGCTAGTTAACACCGGTCTTGTTGTGTGTGTTTCAAGCTCAAGAGCATCTCCAAGCAAAAAATGGTCAACAGCAACATTCAGACGGTTTCGTACTGCTCAATTGCTACATTAAAACGTTATGTTTCTTTTTCAGAACTGGAAAAACACAAGCGTGACAGCATTCGAACCTGTAATCTTCAGATCCGAAGTCCGACGCCTTATCCATTAGGCCACACGGTCACTGACGACCAACATTTACATGTATACGACTCATCTCGAAACGCTCACACCCCTGAGGATTTGTGTTTTCGTTCTACACAGCCGCTGCCCCTTGCTCTTTCCCACCCATTCGTTACATTCAACCTCTGACGAGACCGACCAAATATAGACTGTGAAACAAGACCACACACTTTGTGCATTCGGAATCGAAGGCAGGGCGTCCCTCGCCGCATTTGCTACGATTGCCATTTGCTACTTCTGCAGAAGCGGCGGCGGCGGCGACGACGACGACGACGACGACGACGACGACGACGACGACGACGAATATCGCGAGAGGCTCTGAGATATGTGAGAAATACATCTATAAAATGTAATTCAGACTGCCTCGTCCCACCTTATGCTGTACCGCTTTGGCAAATGCTTTATCTGCGCCATTCGCCTTAATCGCATCTGAGAGTGATTCTTAAAAAAACGCCTGTCGCTAATTGTTCGTCATCACAGGTACTGTTTGCTATACGGCCACGACGCGCAACTGATTTCCAAAATTCATCTTTCTCCTCTGAGGATGGAACTTACGACCGCTGGTTTATTAGACCAGTGCTCTACCACTGAGCTAAAGAGGCGCGGCCTAGCGGTACTCTTGGGTACTTCGTCCTTACGGTCGTCTGCATCATCAGACTTTAGCTGACAACACTTCATATTACCGGCTAATATTTGCAGCTATGGCGACAAATTACTGCTTGACTACACATCTGACACGTAACCGATGTGCTCTCCAAACAACAACACTTGCATTTCAGAACATGTCTTTCACACATGTCTACAAAATCACCTTCACCTTCAAATACAGCTTCCTTGCGACTGACAGAGACGTAGGCAAAGTTTTAAGTTGCTATTTCCATTAAATCTCGTTAATCAGAAAAACGGTAATTTACACTTGCAGCGGAACAAAATTCCGTTCCGCCCAGCGTCTGGCTCGAAGCCACGACCCTGGGATTAAGAGTCTGACGTTCTACCGACTGAGCTAGCCGGCTACCTCGGTGAATACCTGCCGGGTAGCACGTCACACAGTACTCGTTTGGGTTGGGTGGTCCCATACAGAATCTCTCCATGATGCCTAATGTTTTCCTAACGTCACACTCGTCACGTACTTCACTTTTATGTCATAATCATTTCTGAGAGGTAAAGAAATTGCATGACAACATGCAGAGCTAGTGGCGTCAAAATTAACGCACATACTTTATGTGACTCAAAAGCCGAACGAGTTACTTTCCGACGTTGTTTTAGATGTGCAAGTGATAGTCAAAACTCGCTGTGTCGGCACTCTGCCGACCATTTCGCTAGTTAACACCGGTCTTGTTGTGTGTGTTTCAAGCTCAAGAGCATCTCCAAGCAAAAAATGGTCAACAGCAACATTCAGACGGTTTCGTACTGCTCAATTGCTACATTAAAACGTTATGTTTCTTTTTCAGAACTGGAAAAACACAAGCGTGACAGCATTCGAACCTGTAATCTTCAGATCCGAAGTCCGACGCCTTATCCATTAGGCCACACGGTCAGTGACGACCAACATTTACATGTATACGACTCATCTCGAAACGCTCACACCCCTGAGGATTTGTGTTTTCGTTCTACACAGCCGCTGCCCCTTGCTCTTTCCCACCCATTCGTTACATTCAACCTCTGACGAGACCGACCAAATATAGACTGTGAAACAAGACCACACACTTTGTGCATTCGGAATCGAAGGCAGGGCGTCCCTCGCCGCATTTTCTACGATTGCCATTTGCTACTTCTGCAGAAGCGGCGGCGGCGACGACGACGACGACGACGACGACGACGACGACGACGACGAATATCGCGAGAGGCTCTGAGATATGTGAGAAATACATCTATAAAATGTAATTCAGACTGCCTCGTCCCACCTTATGCTGTACCGCTTTGGCAAATGCTTTATCTGCGCCATTCGCCTTAATCGCATCTGAGAGTGATTCTTAAAAAAACGCCTGTCGCTAATTGTTCGTCATCACAGGTACTGTTTGCTATACGGCCACGACGCGCAACTGATTTCCAAAATTCATCTTTCTCCTGTGAGGATGGAACTTACGACCGCTGGTTTATTAGACCAGTGCTCTACCACTGAGCTAAAGAGGCGCGGCCTAGCGGTACTCTTGGGTACTTCGTCCTTACGGTCGTCTGCATCATCAGACTTTAGCTGACAACACTTCATATTACCGGCTAATATTTGCAGCTATGGCGACAAATTACTGCTTGACTACACATCTGACACGTAACCGATGTGCTCTCCAAACAACAACACTTGCATTTCAGAACATGTCTTTCACACATGTCTACAAAATCACCTTCACCTTCAAATACAGCTTCCTTGCGACTGACAGAGACGTAGGCAAAGTTTAAAGTTGCTATTTCCATTAAATCTCGTTAATCAGAAAAACGGTAATTTGCACTTGCAGCGGAACAAAATTCCGTTCCGCCCAGCGTCTGGCTCGAACCCACGACCCTGGGATTAAGAGTCTGACGCTCTACCGACTGAGCTAGCCGGCTACCTCGGTGAATACCTGCCGGGTAGCACGTCACACAGTACTCGTTTGGGTTGGGTGGTCCCATACAGAATCTCTCCATGATGCCTAATGTTTTCCTAACGTCACACTCGTCACGTACTTCACTTTTATGTCATAATCATTTCTGAGAGGTAAAGAAATTGCATGACAACATGCAGAGCTAGTGGCGTCAAAATTAACGCACATACTTTATGTGACTCAAAAGCCGAACGAGTTACTTTCCGACGTTGTTTTAGATGTGCAAGTGATAGTCAAAACTCGCTGTGTCGGCACTCTGCCGACCATTTCGCTAGTTAACACCGGTCTTGTTGTGTGTGTTTCAAGCTCAAGAGCATCTCCAAGCAAAAAATGGTCAACAGCAACATTCAGACGGTTTCGTACTGCTCAATTGCTACATTAAAACGTTATGTTTCTTTTTCAGAACTGGAAAAACACAAGCGTGACAGCATTCGAACCTGTAATCTTCAGATCCGAAGTCCGACGCCTTATCCATTAGGCCACACGGTCACTGACGACCAACATTTACATGTATACGACTCATCTCGAAACGCTCACACCCCTGAGGATTTGTGTTTTCGTTCTACACAGCCGCTGCCCCTTGCTCTTTCCCACCCATTCGTTACATTCAACCTCTGACGAGACCGACCAAATATAGACTGTGAAACAAGACCACACACTTTGTGCATTCGGAATCGAAGGCAGGGCGTCCCTCGCCGCATTTGCTACGATTTCCATTTGCTACTTCTGCAGAAGCGGCGGCGGCGGCGACGACGACGACGACGACGACGACGACGAATATCGCGAGAGGCTCTGAGATATGTGAGAAATACATCTATAAAATGTAATTCAGACTGCCTCGTCCCACCTTATGCTGTACCGCTTTGGCAAATGCTTTATCTGCGCCATTCGCCTTAATCACATCTGAGAGTGATTCTTAAAAAAACGCCTGTCGCTAATTGTTCGTCATCACAGGTACTGTTTGCTATACGGCCACGACGCGCAACTGATTTCCAAAATTCATCTTTCTCCTGTGAGGATGGAACTTACGACCGCTGGTTTATTAGACCAGTGCTCTACCACTGAGCTAAAGAGGCGCGGCCTAGCGGTACTCTTGGGTACTTCGTCCTTACGGTCGTCTGCATCATCAGACTTTAGCTGACAACACTTCATATTACCGGCTAATATTTGCAGCTATGGCGACAAATTACTGCTTGACTACACATCTGACACGTAACCGATGTGCTCTCCAAACAACAACACTTGCATTTCAGAACATGTCTTTCACACATGTCTACAAAATCACCTTCACCTTCAAATACAGCTTCCTTGCGACTGACAGAGACGTAGGCAAAGTTTAAAGTTGCTATTTCCATTAAATCTCGTTAATCAGAAAAACGGTAATTTGCACTTGCAGCGGAACAAAATTCCGTTCCGCCCAGCGTCTGGCTCGAACCCACGACCCTGAGATTAAGAGTCTGACGCTCTACCGACTGAGCTAGCCGGCTACCTCGGTGAATACCTGCCGGGTAGCACGTCACACAGTACTCGTTTGTGTTGGGTGGTCCCATACAGAATCTCTCCATGATGCCTAATGTTTTCCTAACGTCACACTCGTCACGTACTTCACTTTTATGTCATAATCATTTCTGAGAGGTAAAGAAATTGCATGACAACATGCAGAGCTAGTGGCGTCAAAATTAACGCACATACTTTATGTGACTCAAAAGCCGAACGAGTTACTTTCCGACGTTGTTTTAGATGTGCAAGTGATAGTCAAAACTCGCTGTGTCGGCACTCTGCCGACCATTTCGCTAGTTAACACCGGTCTTGTTGTGTGTGTTTCAAGCTCAAGAGCATCTCCAAGCAAAAAATGGTCAACAGCAACATTCAGACGGTTTCGTACTGCTCAATTGCTACATTAAAACGTTATGTTTCTTTTTCAGAACTGGAAAAACACAAGCGTGACAGCATTCGAACCTGTAATCTTCAGATCCGAAGTCCGACGCCTTATCCATTAGGCCACACGGTCACTGACGACCAACATTTACATGTATACGACTCATCTCAAAACGCTCACACCCCTGAGGATTTGTGTTTTCGTTCTACACAGCCGCTGCCCCTTGCTCTTTCCCACCCATTCGTTACATTCAACCTCTGACGAGACCGACCAAATATAGACTGTGAAACAAGACCACACACTTTGTGCATTCGGAATCGAAGGCAGGGCGTCCCTCGCCGCATTTTCTACGATTGCCATTTGCTACTTCTGCAGAAGCGGCGGCGGCGACGACGACGACGACGACGACGACGACGACGACGACGACGACGAATATCGCGAGAGGCTCTGAGATATGTGAGAAATACATCTATAAAATGTAATTCAGACTGCCTCGTCCCACCTTATGCTGTACCGCTTTGGCAAATGCTTTATCTGCGCCATTCGCCTTAATCGCATCTGAGAGTGATTCTTAAAAAAACGCCTGTCGCTAATTGTTCGTCATCACAGGTACTGTTTGCTATACGGCCACGACGCGCAACTGATTTCCAAAATTCATCTTTCTCCTGTGAGGATGGAACTTACGACCGCTGGTTTATTAGACCAGTGCTCTACCACTGAGCTAAAGAGGCGCGGCCTAGCGGTACTCTTGGGTACTTCGTCCTTACGGTCGTCTGCATCATCAGACTTTAGCTGACAACACTTCATATTACCGGCTAATATTTGCAGCTATGGCGACAAATTACTGCTTGACTACACATCTGACACGTAACCGATGTGCTCTCCAAACAACAACACTTGCATTTCAGAACATGTCTTTCACACATGTCTACAAAATCACCTTCACCTTCAAATACAGCTTCCTTGCGACTGACAGAGACGTAGGCAAAGTTTAAAGTTGCTATTTCCATTAAATCTCGTTAATCAGAAAAACGGTAATTTGCACTTGCAGCGGAACAAAATTCCGTTCCGCCCAGCGTCTGGCTCGAACCCACGACCCTGGGATTAAGAGTCTGACGCTCTACCGACTGAGCTAGCCGGCTACCTCGGTGAATACCTGCCGGGTAGCACGTCACACAGTACTCGTTTGGGTTGGGTGGTCCCATACAGAATCTCTCCATGATGCCTAATGTTTTCCTAACGTCACACTCGTCACGTACTTCACTTTTATGTCATAATCATTTCTGAGAGGTAAAGAAATTGCATGACAACATGCAGAGCTAGTGGCGTCAAAATTAACGCACATACTTTATGTGACTCAAAAGCCGAACGAGTTACTTTCCGACGTTGTTTTAGATGTGCAAGTGATAGTCAAAACTCGCTGTGTCGGCACTCTGCCGACCATTTCGCTAGTTAACACCGGTCTTGTTGTGTGTGTTTCAAGCTCAAGAGCATCTCCAAGCAAAAAATGGTCAACAGCAACATTCAGACGGTTTCGTACTGCTCAATTGCTACATTAAAACGTTATGTTTCTTTTTCAGAACTGGAAAAACACAAGCGTGACAGCATTCGAACCTGTAATCTTCAGATCCGAAGTCCGACGCCTTATCCATTAGGCCACACGGTCACTGACGACCAACATTTACATGTATACGACTCATCTCGAAACGCTCACACCCCTGAGGATTTGTGTTTTCGTTCTACACAGCCGCTGCCCCTTGCTCTTTCCCACCCATTCGTTACATTCAACCTCTGACGAGACCGACCAAATATAGACTGTGAAACAAGACCACACACTTTGTGCATTCGGAATCGAAGGCAGGGCGTCCCTCGCCGCATTTGCTACGATTTCCATTTGCTACTTCTGCAGAAGCGGCGGCGGCGGCGACGACGACGACGACGACGACGACGACGACGAATATCGCGAGAGGCTCTGAGATATGTGAGAAATACATCTATAAAATGTAATTCAGACTGCCTCGTCCCACCTTATGCTGTACCGCTTTGGCAAATGCTTTATCTGCGCCATTCGCCTTAATCACATCTGAGAGTGATTCTTAAAAAAACGCCTGTCGCTAATTGTTCGTCATCACAGGTACTGTTTGCTATACGGCCACGACGCGCAACTGATTTCCAAAATTCATCTTTCTCCTGTGAGGATGGAACTTACGACCGCTGGTTTATTAGACCAGTGCTCTACCACTGAGCTAAAGAGGCGCGGCCTAGCGGTACTCTTGGGTACTTCGTCCTTACGGTCGTCTGCATCATCAGACTTTAGCTGACAACACTTCATATTACCGGCTAATATTTGCAGCTATGGCGACAAATTACTGCTTGACTACACATCTGACACGTAACCGATGTGCTCTCCAAACAACAACACTTGCATTTCAGAACATGTCTTTCACACATGTCTACAAAATCACCTTCACCTTCAAATACAGCTTCCTTGCGACTGACAGAGACGTAGGCAAAGTTTAAAGTTGCTATTTCCATTAAATCTCGTTAATCAGAAAAACGGTAATTTGCACTTGCAGCGGAACAAAATTCCGTTCCGCCCAGCGTCTGGCTCGAACCCACGACCCTGAGATTAAGAGTCTGACGCTCTACCGACTGAGCTAGCCGGCTACCTCGGTGAATACCTGCCGGGTAGCACGTCACACAGTACTCGTTTGTGTTGGGTGGTCCCATACAGAATCTCTCCATGATGCCTAATGTTTTCCTAACGTCACACTCGTCACGTACTTCACTTTTATGTCATAATCATTTCTGAGAGGTAAAGAAATTGCATGACAACATGCAGAGCTAGTGGCGTCAAAATTAACGCACATACTTTATGTGACTCAAAAGCCGAACGAGTTACTTTCCGACGTTGTTTTAGATGTGCAAGTGATAGTCAAAACTCGCTGTGTCGGCACTCTGCCGACCATTTCGCTAGTTAACACCGGTCTTGTTGTGTGTGTTTCAAGCTCAAGAGCATCTCCAAGCAAAAAATGGTCAACAGCAACATTCAGACGGTTTCGTACTGCTCAATTGCTACATTAAAACGTTATGTTTCTTTTTCAGAACTGGAAAAACACAAGCGTGACAGCATTCGAACCTGTAATCTTCAGATCCGAAGTCCGACGCCTTATCCATTAGGCCACACGGTCACTGACGACCAACATTTACATGTATACGACTCATCTCAAAACGCTCACACCCCTGAGGATTTGTGTTTTCGTTCTACACAGCCGCTGCCCCTTGCTCTTTCCCACCCATTCGTTACATTCAACCTCTGACGAGACCGACCAAATATAGACTGTGAAACAAGACCACACACTTTGTGCATTCGGAATCGAAGGCAGGGCGTCCCTCGCCGCATTTTCTACGATTGCCATTTGCTACTTCTGCAGAAGCGGCGGCGGCGACGACGACGACGACGACGACGACGACGACGACGACGACGACGACGAATATCGCGAGAGGCTCTGAGATATGTGAGAAATACATCTATAAAATGTAATTCAGACTGCCTCGTCCCACCTTATGCTGTACCGCTTTGGCAAATGCTTTATCTGCGCCATTCGCCTTAATCGCATCTGAGAGTGATTCTTAAAAAAACGCCTGTCGCTAATTGTTCGTCATCACAGGTACTGTTTGCTATACGGCCACGACGCGCAACTGATTTCCAAAATTCATCTTTCTCCTGTGAGGATGGAACTTACGACCGCTGGTTTATTAGACCAGTGCTCTACCACTGAGCTAAAGAGGCGCGGCCTAGCGGTACTCTTGGGTACTTCGTCCTTACGGTCGTCTGCATCATCAGACTTTAGCTGACAACACTTCATATTACCGGCTAATATTTGCAGCTATGGCGACAAATTACTGCTTGACTACACATCTGACACGTAACCGATGTGCTCTCCAAACAACAACACTTGCATTTCAGAACATGTCTTTCACACATGTCTACAAAATCACCTTCACCTTCAAATACAGCTTCCTTGCGACTGACAGAGACGTAGGCAAAGTTTAAAGTTGCTATTTCCATTAAATCTCGTTAATCAGAAAAACGGTAATTTGCACTTGCAGCGGAACAAAATTCCGTTCCGCCCAGCGTCTGGCTCGAACCCACGACCCTGGGATTAAGAGTCTGACGCTCTACCGACTGAGCTAGCCGGCTACCTCGGTGAATACCTGCCGGGTAGCACGTCACACAGTACTCGTTTGGGTTGGGTGGTCCCATACAGAATCTCTCCATGATGCCTAATGTTTTCCTAACGTCACACTCGTCACGTACTTCACTTTTATGTCATAATCATTTCTGAGAGGTAAAGAAATTGCATGACAACATGCAGAGCTAGTGGCGTCAAAATTAACGCACATACTTTATGTGACTCAAAAGCCGAACGAGTTACTTTCCGACGTTGTTTTAGATGTGCAAGTGATAGTCAAAACTCGCTGTGTCGGCACTCTGCCGACCATTTCGCTAGTTAACACCGGTCTTGTTGTGTGTGTTTCAAGCTCAAGAGCATCTCCAAGCAAAAAATGGTCAACAGCAACATTCAGACGGTTTCGTACTGCTCAATTGCTACATTAAAACGTTATGTTTCTTTTTCAGAACTGGAAAAACACAAGCGTGACAGCATTCGAACCTGTAATCTTCAGATCCGAAGTCCGACGCCTTATCCATTAGGCCACACGGTCACTGACGACCAACATTTACATGTATACGACTCATCTCAAAACGCTCACACCCCTGAGGATTTGTGTTTTCGTTCTACACAGCCGCTGCCCCTTGCTCTTTCCCACCCATTCGTTACATTCAACCTCTGACGAGACCGACCAAATATAGACTGTGAAACAAGACCACACACTTTGTGCATTCGGAATCGAAGGCAGGGCGTCCCTCGCCGCATTTTCTACGATTGCCATTTGCTACTTCTGCAGAAGCGGCGGCGGCGACGACGACGACGACGACGACGACGACGACGACGACGACGACGAATATCGCGAGAGGCTCTGAGATATGTGAGAAATACATCTATAAAATGTAATTCAGACTGCCTCGTCCCACCTTATGCTGTACCGCTTTGGCAAATGCTTTATCTGCGCCATTCGCCTTAATCGCATCTGAGAGTGATTCTTAAAAAAACGCCTGTCGCTAATTGTTCGTCATCACAGGTACTGTTTGCTATACGGCCACGACGCGCAACTGATTTCCAAAATTCATCTTTCTCCTGTGAGGATGGAACTTACGACCGCTGGTTTATTAGACCAGTGCTCTACCACTGAGCTAAAGAGGCGCGGCCTAGCGGTACTCTTGGGTACTTCGTCCTTACGGTCGTCTGCATCATCAGACTTTAGCTGACAACACTTCATATTACCGGCTAATATTTGCAGCTATGGCGACAAATTACTGCTTGACTACACATCTGACACGTAACCGATGTGCTCTCCAAACAACAACACTTGCATTTCAGAACATGTCTTTCACACATGTCTACAAAATCACCTTCACCTTCAAATACAGCTTCCTTGCGACTGACAGAGACGTAGGCAAAGTTTAAAGTTGCTATTTCCATTAAATCTCGTTAATCAGAAAAACGGTAATTTGCACTTGCAGCGGAACAAAATTCCGTTCCGCCCAGCGTCTGGCTCGAACCCACGACCCTGGGATTAAGAGTCTGACGCTCTACCGACTGAGCTAGCCGGCTACCTCGGTGAATACCTGCCGGGTAGCACGTCACACAGTACTCGTTTGGGTTGGGTGGTCCCATACAGAATCTCTCCATGATGCCTAATGTTTTCCTAACGTCACACTCGTCACGTACTTCACTTTTATGTCATAATCATTTCTGAGAGGTAAAGAAATTGCATGACAACATGCAGAGCTAGTGGCGTCAAAATTAACGCACATACTTTATGTGACTCAAAAGCCGAACGAGTTACTTTCCGACGTTGTTTTAGATGTGCAAGTGATAGTCAAAACTCGCTGTGTCGGCACTCTGCCGACCATTTCGCTAGTTAACACCGGTCTTGTTGTGTGTGTTTCAAGCTGAAGAGCATCTCCAAGCAAAAAATGGTCAACAGCAACATTCAGACGGTTTCGTACTGCTCAATTGCTACATTAAAACGTTATGTTTCTTTTTCAGAACTGGAAAAACACAAGCGTGACAGCATTCGAACCTGTAATCTTCAGATCCGAAGTCCGACGCCTTATCCATTAGGCCACACGGTCACTGACGACCAACATTTACATGTATACGACTCATCTCGAAACGCTCACACCCCTGAGGATTTGTGTTTTCGTTCTACACAGCCGCTGCCCCTTGCTCTTTCCCACCCATTCGTTACATTCAACCTCTGACGAGACCGACCAAATATAGACTGTGAAACAAGACCACACACTTTGTGCATTCGGAATCGAAGGCAGGGCGTCCCTCGCCGCATTTGCTACGATTGCCATTTGCTACTTCTGCAGAAGCGGCGGCGGCGGCGACGACGACGACGACGACGACGACGACGACGACGACGACGACGACGAATATCGCGAGAGGCTCTGAGATATGTGAGAAATACATCTATAAAATGTAATTCAGACTGCCTCGTCCCACCTTATGCTGTACCGCTTTGGCAAATGCTTTATCTGCGCCATTCGCCTTAATCGCATCTGAGAGTGATTCTTAAAAAAACGCCTGTCGCTAATTGTTCGTCATCACAGGTACTGTTTGCTATACGGCCACGACGCGCAACTGATTTCCAAAATTCATCTTTCTCCTCTGAGGATGGAACTTACGACCGCTGGTTTATTAGACCAGTGCTCTACCACTGAGCTAAAGAGGCGCGGCCTAGCGGTACTCTTGGGTACTTCGTCCTTACGGTCGTCTGCATCATCAGACTTTAGCTGACAACACTTCATATTACCGGCTAATATTTGCAGCTATGGCGACAAATTACTGCTTGACTACACATCTGACACGTAACCGATGTGCTCTCCAAACAACAACACTTGCATTTCAGAACATGTCTTTCACACATGTCTACAAAATCACCTTCACCTTCAAATACAGCTTCCTTGCGACTGACAGAGACGTAGGCAAAGTTTAAAGTTGCTATTTCCATTAAATCTCGTTAATCAGAAAAACGGTAATTTGCACTTGCAGCGGAACAAAATTCCGTTCCGCCCAGCGTCTGGCTCGAACCCACGACCCTGAGATTAAGAGTCTGACGCTCTACCGACTGAGCTAGCCGGCTACCTCGGTGAATACCTGCCGGGTAGCACGTCACACAGTACTCGTTTGTGTTGGGTGGTCCCATACAGAATCTCTCCATGATGCCTAATGTTTTCCTAACGTCACACTCGTCACGTACTTCACTTTTATGTCATAATCATTTCTGAGAGGTAAAGAAATTGCATGACAACATGCAGAGCTAGTGGCGTCAAAATTAACGCACATACTTTATGTGACTCAAAAGCCGAACGAGTTACTTTCCGACGTTGTTTTAGATGTGCAAGTGATAGTCAAAACTCGCTGTGTCGGCACTCTGCCGACCATTTCGCTAGTTAACACCGGTCTTGTTGTGTGTGTTTCAAGCTCAAGAGCATCTCCAAGCAAAAAATGGTCAACAGCAACATTCAGACGGTTTCGTACTGCTCAATTGCTACATTAAAACGTTATGTTTCTTTTTCAGAACTGGAAAAACACAAGCGTGACAGCATTCGAACCTGTAATCTTCAGATCCGAAGTCCGACGCCTTATCCATTAGGCCACACGGTCACTGACGACCAACATTTACATGTATACGACTCATCTCGAAACGCTCACACCCCTGAGGATTTGTGTTTTCGTTCTACACAGCCGCTGCCCCTTGCTCTTTCCCACCCATTCGTTACATTCAACCTCTGACGAGACCGACCAAATATAGACTGTGAAACAAGACCACACACTTTGTGCATTCGGAATCGAAGGCAGGGCGTCCCTCGCCGCATTTGCTACGATTGCCATTTGCTACTTCTGCAGAAGCGGCGGCGGCGGCGACGACGACGACGACGACGACGAATATCGCGAGAGGCTCTGAGATATGTGAGAAATACATCCATAAAATGTAATTCAGACTGCCTCGTCCCACCTTATGCTGTACCGCTTTGGCAAATGCTTTATCTGCGCCATTCGCCTTAATCACATCTGAGAGTGATTCTTAAAAAAACGCCTGTCGCTAATTGTTCGTCATCACAGGTACTGTTTGCTATACGGCCACGACGCGCAACTGATTTCCAAAATTCATCTTTCTCCTGTGAGTATGGAACTTACGACCGCTGGTTTATTAGACCAGTGCTCTACCACTGAGCTAAAGAGGCGCGGCCTAGCGGTACTCTTAGGTACTTCGTCCTTACGGTCGTCTGCATCATCAGACTTTAGCTGACAACACTTCATATTACCGGCTAATATTTGCAGCTATGGCGACAAATTACTGCTTGACTACACATCTGACACGTAACCGATGTGCTCTCCAAACAACAACACTTGCATTTCAGAACATGTCTTTCACACATGTCTACAAAATCACCTTCACCTTCAAATACAGCTTCCTTGCGACTGACAGAGACGTAGGCAAAGTTTAAAGTTGCTATTTCCATTAAATCTCGTTAATCAGAAAAACGGTAATTTACACTTGCAGCGGAACAAAATTCCGTTCCGCCCAGCGTCTGGCTCGAACCCACGACCCTGGGATTAAGAGTCTGACGTTCTACCGACTGAGCTAGCCGGCTACCTCGGTGAATACCTGCCGGGTAGCACGTCACACAGTACTCGTTTGGGTTGGGTGGTCCCATACAGAATCTCTCCATGATGCCTAATGTTTTCCTAACGTCACACTCGTCACGTACTTCACTTTTATGTCATAATCATTTCTGAGAGGTAAAGAAATTGCATGACAACATGCAGAGCTAGTGGCGTCAAAATTAACGCACATACTTTATGTGACTCAAAAGCCGAACGAGTTACTTTCCGACGTTGTTTTAGATGTGCAAGTGATAGTCAAAACTCGCTGTGTCGGCACTCTGCCGACCATTTCGCTAGTTAACACCGGTCTTGTTGTGTGTGTTTCAAGCTCAAGAGCATCTCCAAGCAAAAAATGGTCAACAGCAACATTCAGACGGTTTCGTACTGCTCAATTGCTACATTAAAACGTTATGTTTCTTTTTCAGAACTGGAAAAACACAAGCGTGACAGCATTCGAACCTGTAATCTTCAGATCCGAAGTCCGACGCCTTATCCATTAGGCCACACGGTCACTGACGACCAACATTTACATGTATACGACTCATCTCGAAACGCTCACACCCCTGAGGATTTGTGTTTTCGTTCTACACAGCCGCTGCCCCTTGCTCTTTCCCACCCATTCGTTACATTCAACCTCTGACGAGACCGACCAAATATAGACTGTGAAACAAGACCACACACTTTGTGCATTCGGAATCGAAGGCAGGGCGTCCCTCGCCGCATTTGCTACGATTGCCATTTGCTACTTCTGCAGAAGCGGCGGCGGCGGCGACGACGACGACGACGACGACGAATATCGCGAGAGGCTCTGAGATATGTGAGAAATACATCCATAAAATGTAATTCAGACTGCCTCGTCCCACCTTATGCTGTACCGCTTTGGCAAATGCTTTATCTGCGCCATTCGCCTTAATCGCATCTGAGAGTGATTCTTAAAAAAACGCCTGTCGCTAATTGTTCGTCATCACAGGTACTGTTTGCTATACGGCCACGACGCGCAACTGATTTCCAAAATTCATCTTTCTCCTGTGAGGATGGAACTTACGACCGCTGGTTTATTAGACCAGTGCTCTACCACTGAGCTAAAGAGGCGCGGCCTAGCGGTACTCTTGGGTACTTCGTCCTTACGGTCGTCTGCATCATCAGACTTTAGCTGACAACACTTCATATTACCGGCTAATATTTGCAGCTATGGCGACAAATTACTGCTTGACTACACATCTGACACGTAACCGATGTGCTCTCCAAACAACAACACTTGCATTTCAGAACATGTCTTTCACACATGTCTACAAAATCACCTTCACCTTCAAATACAGCTTCCTTGCGACTGACAGAGACGTAGGCAAAGTTTAAAGTTGCTATTTCCCTTAAATCTCGTTAATCAGAAAAACGGTAATTTACACTTGCAGCGGAACAAAATTCCGTTCCGCCCAGCGTCTGGCTCGAACCCACGACCCTGGGATTAAGAGTCTGACGTTCTACCGACTGTGCTAGCCGGCTACCTCGGTGAATACCTGCCGGGTAGCACGTCACACAGTACTCGTTTGGGTTGGGTGGTCCCATACAGAATCTCTCCATGATGCCTAATGTTTTCCTAACGTCACACTCGTCACGTACTTCACTTTTATGTCATAATCATTTCTGAGAGGTAAAGAAATTGCATGACAACATGCAGAGCTAGTGGCGTCAAAATTAACGCACATACTTTATGTGACTCAAAAGCCGAACGAGTTACTTTCCGACGTTGTTTTAGATGTGCAAGTGATAGTCAAAACTCGCTGTGTCGGCACTCTGCCGACCATTTCGCTAGTTAACACCGGTCTTGTTGTGTGTGTTTCAAGCTCAAGAGCATCTCCAAGCAAAAAATGGTCAACAGCAACATTCAGACGGTTTCGTACTGCTCAATTGCTACATTAAAACGTTATGTTTCTTTTTCAGAACTGGAAAAACACAAGCGTGACAGCATTCGAACCTGTAATCTTCAGATCCGAAGTCCGACGCCTTATCCATTAGGCCACACGGTCACTGACGACCAACATTTACATGTATACGACTCATCTCGAAACGCTCACACCCCCTGAGGATTTGTGTTTTCGTTCTACACAGCCGCTGCCCCTTGCTCTTTCCCACCCATTCGTTACATTCAACCTCTGACGAGACCGACCAAATATAGACTGTGAAACAAGACCACACACTTTGTGCATTCGGAATCGAAGGCAGGGCGTCCCTCGCCGCATTTGCTACGATTGCCATTTAACACGCGATCTAGTGTATCTCTCTCTCACATCAACAAACGACGACGACGACGACGACGACGAATATCGCGAGAGGCTCTGAGATATGTGAGAAATACATCTATAAAATGTAATTCAGACTGCCTCGTCCCACCTTATGCTGTACCGCTTTGGCAAATGCTTTATCTGCGCCATTCGCCTTAATCGCATCTGAGAGTGATTCTTAAAAAAACGCCTGTCGCTAATTGTTCGTCATCACAGGTACTGTTTGCTATACGGCCACGACGCGCAACTGATTTCCAAAATTCATCTTTCTCCTCTGAGGATGGAACTTACGACCGCTGGTTTATTAGACCAGTGCTCTACCACTGAGCTAAAGAGGCGCGGCCTAGCGGTACTCTTGGGTACTTCGTCCTTACGGTCGTCTGCATCATCAGACTTTAGCTGACAACACTTCATATTACCGGCTAATATTTGCAGCTATGGCGACAAATTACTGCTTGACTACACATCTGACACGTAACCGATGTGCTCTCCAAACAACAACACTTGCATTTCAGAACATGTCTTTCACACATGTCTACAAAATCACCTTCACCTTCAAATACAGCTTCCTTGCGACTGACAGAGACGTAGGCAAAGTTTAAAGTTGCTATTTCCATTAAATCTCGTTAATCAGAAAAACGGTAATTTGCACTTGCAGCGGAACAAAATTCCGTTCCGCCCAGCGTCTGGCTCGAACCCACGACCCTGAGATTAAGAGTCTGACGCTCTACCGACTGAGCTAGCCGGCTACCTCGGTGAATACCTGCCGGGTAGCACGTCACACAGTACTCGTTTGTGTTGGGTGGTCCCATACAGAATCTCTCCATGATGCCTAATGTTTTCCTAACGTCACACTCGTCACGTACTTCACTTTTATGTCATAATCATTTCTGAGAGGTAAAGAAATTGCATGACAACATGCAGAGCTAGTGGCGTCAAAATTAACGCACATACTTTATGTGACTCAAAAGCCGAACGAGTTACTTTCCGACGTTGTTTTAGATGTGCAAGTGATAGTCAAAACTCGCTGTGTCGGCACTCTGCCGACCATTTCGCTAGTTAACACCGGTCTTGTTGTGTGTGTTTCAAGCTCAAGAGCATCTCCAAGCAAAAAATGGTCAACAGCAACATTCAGACGGTTTCGTACTGCTCAATTGCTACATTAAAACGTTATGTTTCTTTTTCAGAACTGGAAAAACACAAGCGTGACAGCATTCGAACCTGTAATCTTCAGATCCGAAGTCCGACGCCTTATCCATTAGGCCACACGGTCACTGACGACCAACATTTACATGTATACGACTCATCTCGAAACGCTCACACCCCTGAGGATTTGTGTTTTCGTTCTACACAGCCGCTGCCCCTTGCTCTTTCCCACCCATTCGTTACATTCAACCTCTGACGAGACCGACCAAATATAGACTGTGAAACAAGACCACACACTTTGTGCATTCGGAATCGAAGGCAGGGCGTCCCTCGCCGCATTTGCTACGATTGCCATTTGCTACTTCTGCAGAAGCGGCGGCGGCGGCGACGACGACGACGACGACGACGACGACGACGACGAATATCGCGAGAGGCTCTGAGATATGTGAGAAATACATCTATAAAATGTAATTCAGACTGCCTCGTCCCACCTTATGCTGTACCGCTTTGGCAAATGCTTTATCTGCGCCATTCGCCTTAATCGCATCTGAGAGTGATTCTTAAAAAAACGCCTGTCGCTAATTGTTCGTCATCACAGGTACTGTTTGCTATACGGCCACGACGCGCAACTGATTTCCAAAATTCATCTTTCTCCTGTGAGGATGGAACTTACGACCGCTGGTTTATTAGACCAGTGCTCTACCACTGAGCTAAAGAGGCGCGGCCTAGCGGTACTCTTGGGTACTTCGTCCTTACGGTCGTCTGCATCATCAGACTTTAGCTGACAACACTTCATATTACCGGCTAATATTTGCAGCTATGGCGACAAATTACTGCTTGACTACACATCTGACACGTAACCGATGTGCTCTCCAAACAACAACACTTGCATTTCAGAACATGTCTTTCACACATGTCTACAAAATCACCTTCACCTTCAAATACAGCTTCCTTGCGACTGACAGAGACGTAGGCAAAGTTTAAAGTTGCTATTTCCATTAAATCTCGTTAATCAGAAAAACGGTAATTTGCACTTGCAGCGGAACAAAATTCCGTTCCGCCCAGCGTCTGGCTCGAACCCACGACCCTGAGATTAAGAGTCTGACGCTCTACCGACTGAGCTAGCCGGCTACCTCGGTGAATACCTGCCGGGTAGCACGTCACACAGTACTCGTTTGTGTTGGGTGGTCCCATACAGAATCTCTCCATGATGCCTAATGTTTTCCTAACGTCACACTCGTCACGTACTTCACTTTTATGTCATAATCATTTCTGAGAGGTAAAGAAATTGCATGACAACATGCAGAGCTAGTGGCGTCAAAATTAACGCACATACTTTATGTGACTCAAAAGCCGAACGAGTTACTTTCCGACGTTGTTTTAGATGTGCAAGTGATAGTCAAAACTCGCTGTGTCGGCACTCTGCCGACCATTTCGCTAGTTAACACCGGTCTTGTTGTGTGTGTTTCAAGCTCAAGAGCATCTCCAAGCAAAAAATGGTCAACAGCAACATTCAGACGGTTTCGTACTGCTCAATTGCTACATTAAAACGTTATGTTTCTTTTTCAGAACTGGAAAAACACAAGCGTGACAGCATTCGAACCTGTAATCTTCAGATCCGAAGTCCGACGCCTTATCCATTAGGCCACACGGTCACTGACGACCAACATTTACATGTATACGACTCATCTCGAAACGCTCACACCCCTGAGGATTTGTGTTTTCGTTCTACACAGCCGCTGCCCCTTGCTCTTTCCCACCCATTCGTTACATTCAACCTCTGACGAGACCGACCAAATATAGACTGTGAAACAAGACCACACACTTTGTGCATTCGGAATCGAAGGCAGGGCGTCCCTCGCCGCATTTGCTACGATTGCCATTTGCTACTTCTGCAGAAGCGGCGGCGGCGGCGACGACGACGACGACGACGACGAATATCGCGAGAGGCTCTGAGATATGTGAGAAATACATCCATAAAATGTAATTCAGACTGCCTCGTCCCACCTTATGCTGTACCGCTTTGGCAAATGCTTTATCTGCGCCATTCGCCTTAATCACATCTGAGAGTGATTCTTAAAAAAACGCCTGTCGCTAATTGTTCGTCATCACAGGTACTGTTTGCTATACGGCCACGACGCGCAACTGATTTCCAAAATTCATCTTTCTCCTGTGAGTATGGAACTTACGACCGCTGGTTTATTAGACCAGTGCTCTACCACTGAGCTAAAGAGGCGCGGCCTAGCGGTACTCTTAGGTACTTCGTCCTTACGGTCGTCTGCATCATCAGACTTTAGCTGACAACACTTCATATTACCGGCTAATATTTGCAGCTATGGCGACAAATTACTGCTTGACTACACATCTGACACGTAACCGATGTGCTCTCCAAACAACAACACTTGCATTTCAGAACATGTCTTTCACACATGTCTACAAAATCACCTTCACCTTCAAATACAGCTTCCTTGCGACTGACAGAGACGTAGGCAAAGTTTAAAGTTGCTATTTCCATTAAATCTCGTTAATCAGAAAAACGGTAATTTACACTTGCAGCGGAACAAAATTCCGTTCCGCCCAGCGTCTGGCTCGAACCCACGACCCTGGGATTAAGAGTCTGACGTTCTACCGACTGAGCTAGCCGGCTACCTCGGTGAATACCTGCCGGGTAGCACGTCACACAGTACTCGTTTGGGTTGGGTGGTCCCATACAGAATCTCTCCATGATGCCTAATGTTTTCCTAACGTCACACTCGTCACGTACTTCACTTTTATGTCATAATCATTTCTGAGAGGTAAAGAAATTGCATGACAACATGCAGAGCTAGTGGCGTCAAAATTAACGCACATACTTTATGTGACTCAAAAGCCGAACGAGTTACTTTCCGACGTTGTTTTAGATGTGCAAGTGATAGTCAAAACTCGCTGTGTCGGCACTCTGCCGACCATTTCGCTAGTTAACACCGGTCTTGTTGTGTGTGTTTCAAGCTCAAGAGCATCTCCAAGCAAAAAATGGTCAACAGCAACATTCAGACGGTTTCGTACTGCTCAATTGCTACATTAAAACGTTATGTTTCTTTTTCAGAACTGGAAAAACACAAGCGTGACAGCATTCGAACCTGTAATCTTCAGATCCGAAGTCCGACGCCTTATCCATTAGGCCACACGGTCACTGACGACCAACATTTACATGTATACGACTCATCTCGAAACGCTCACACCCCTGAGGATTTGTGTTTTCGTTCTACACAGCCGCTGCCCCTTGCTCTTTCCCACCCATTCGTTACATTCAACCTCTGACGAGACCGACCAAATATAGACTGTGAAACAAGACCACACACTTTGTGCATTCGGAATCGAAGGCAGGGCGTCCCTCGCCGCATTTGCTACGATTGCCATTTGCTACTTCTGCAGAAGCGGCGGCGGCGGCGACGACGACGACGACGACGAATATCGCGAGAGGCTCTGAGATATGTGAGAAATACATCCATAAAATGTAATTCAGACTGCCTCGTCCCACCTTATGCTGTACCGCTTTGGCAAATGCTTTATCTGCGCCATTCGCCTTAATCGCATCTGAGAGTGATTCTTAAAAAAACGCCTGTCGCTAATTGTTCGTCATCACAGGTACTGTTTGCTATACGGCCACGACGCGCAACTGATTTCCAAAATTCATCTCTCTCCTGTGAGGATGGAACTTACGACCGCTGGTTTATTAGACCAGTGCTCTACCACTGAGCTAAAGAGGCGCGGCCTAGCGGTACTCTTGGGTACTTCGTCCTTACGGTCGTCTGCATCATCAGACTTTAGCTGACAACACTTCATATTACCGGCTAATATTTGCAGCTATGGCGACAAATTACTGCTTGACTACACATCTGACACGTAACCGATGTGCTCTCCAAACAACAACACTTGCATTTCAGAACATGTCTTTCACACATGTCTACAAAATCACCTTCACCTTCAAATACAGCTTCCTTGCGACTGACAGAGACGTAGGCAAAGTTTAAAGTTGCTATTTCCATTAAATCTCGTTAATCAGAAAAACGGTAATTTACACTTGCAGCGGAACAAAATTCCGTTCCGCCCAGCGTCTGGCTCGAACCCACGACCCTGGGATTAAGAGTCTGACGTTCTACCGACTGTGCTAGCCGGCTACCTCGGTGAATACCTGCCGGGTAGCACGTCACACAGTACTCGTTTGGGTTGGGTGGTCCCATACAGAATCTCTCCATGATGCCTAATGTTTTCCTAACGTCACACTCGTCACGTACTTCACTTTTATGTCATAATCATTTCTGAGAGGTAAAGAAATTGCATGACAACATGCAGAGCTAGTGGCGTCAAAATTAACGCACATACTTTATGTGACTCAAAAGCCGAACGAGTTACTTTCCGACGTTGTTTTAGATGTGCAAGTGATAGTCAAAACTCGCTGTGTCGGCACTCTGCCGACCATTTCGCTAGTTAACACCGGTCTTGTTGTGTGTGTTTCAAGCTCAAGAGCATCTCCAAGCAAAAAATGGTCAACAGCAACATTCAGACGGTTTCGTACTGCTCAATTGCTACATTAAAACGTTATGTTTCTTTTTCAGAACTGGAAAAACACAAGCGTGACAGCATTCGAACCTGTAATCTTCAGATCCGAAGTCCGACGCCTTATCCATTAGGCCACACGGTCACTGACGACCAACATTTACATGTATACGACTCATCTCGAAACGCTCACACCCCTGAGGATTTGTGTTTTCGTTCTACACAGCCGCTGCCCCTTGCTCTTTCCCACCCATTCGTTACATTCAACCTCTGACGAGACCGACCAAATATAGACTGTGAAACAAGACCACACACTTTGTGCATTCGGAATCGAAGGCAGGGCGTCCCTCGCCGCATTTGCTACGATTGCCATTTGCTACTTCTGCAGAAGCGGCGGCGGCGGCGACGACGACGACGACGACGACGACGACGAATATCGCGAGAGGCTCTGAGATATGTGAGAAATACATCTATAAAATGTAATTCAGACTGCCTCGTCCCACCTTATGCTGTACCGTTTTGGCAAATGCTTTATCTGCGCCATTCGCCTTAATCGCATCTGAGAGTGATTCTTAAAAATACGCCTGTCGCTAATTGTTCGTCATCACAGGTACTGTTTGCTATACGGCCACGACGCGCAACTGATTTCCAAAATTCATCTTTCTCCTGTGAGGATGGAACTTACGACCGCTGGTTTATTAGACCAGTGCTCTACCACTGAGCTAAAGAGGCGCGGCCTAGCGGTACTCTTGGGTACTTCGTCCTTACGGTCGTCTGCATCATCAGACTTTAGCTGACAACACTTCATATTACCGGCTAATATTTGCAGCTATGGCGACAAATTACTGCTTGACTACACATCTGACACGTAACCGATGTGCTCTCCAAACAACAACACTTGCATTTCAGAACATGTCTTTCACACATGTCTACAAAATCACCTTCACCTTCAAATACAGCTTCCTTGCGACTGACAGAGACGTAGGCAAAGTTTAAAGTTGCTATTTCCATTAAATCTCGTTAATCAGAAAAACGGTAATTTACACTTGCAGCGGAACAAAATTCCGTTCCGCCCAGCGTCTGGCTCGAACCCACGACCCTGGGATTAAGAGTCTGACGTTCTACCGACTGAGCTAGCCGGCTACCTCGGTGAATAACTGCCGGGTAGCACGTCACACAGTACTCGTTTGGGTTGGGTGGTCCCATACAGAATCTCTCCATGATGCCTAATGTTTTCCTAACGTCACACTCGTCACGTACTTCACTTTTATGTCATAATCATTTCTGAGAGGTAAAGAAATTGCATGACAACATGCAGAGCTAGTGGCGTCAAAATTAACGCACATACTTTATGTGACTCAAAAGCCGAACGAGTTACTTTCCGACGTTGTTTTAGATGTGCAAGTGATAGTCAAAACTCGCTGTGTCGGCACTCTGCCGACCATTTCGCTAGTTAACACCGGTCTTGTTGTGTGTGTTTCAAGCTCAAGAGCATCTCCAAGCAAAAAATGGTCAACAGCAACATTCAGACGGTTTCGTACTGCTCAATTGCTACATTAAAACGTTATGTTTCTTTTTCAGAACTGGAAAAACACAAGCGTGACAGCATTCGAACCTGTAATCTTCAGATCCGAAGTCCGACGCCTTATCCATTAGGCCACACGGTCACTGACGACCAACATTTACATGTATACGACTCATCTCGAAACGCTCACACCCCTGAGGATTTGTGTTTTCGTTCTACACAGCCGCTGCCCCTTGCTCTTTCCCACCCATTCGTTACATTCAACCTCTGACGAGACCGACCAAATATAGACTGTGAAACAAGACCACACACTTTGTGCATTCGGAATCGAAGGCAGGGCGTCCCTCGCCGCATTTGCTACGATTGCCATTTGCTACTTCTGCAGAAGCGGCGGCGGCGGCGACGACGACGACGACGACGACGACGACGACGACGACGAATATCGCGAGAGGCTCTGAGATATGTGAGAAATACATCCATAAAATGTAATTCAGACTGCCTCGTCCCACCTTATGCTGTACCGCTTTGGCAAATGCTTTATCTGCGCCATTCGCCTTAATCGCATCTGAGAGTGATTCTTAAAAAAACGCCTGTCGCTAATTGTTCGTCATCACAGGTACTGTTTGCTATACGGCCACGACGCGCAACTGATTTCCAAAATTCATCTTTCTCCTGTGAGGATGGAACTTACGACCGCTGGTTTATTATACCAGTGCTCTACCACTGAGCTAAAGAGGCGCGGCCTAGCGGTACTCTTAGGTACTTCGTCCTTACGGTCGTCTGCATCATCAGACTTTAGCTGACAACACTTCATATTACCGGCTAATATTTGCAGCTATGGCGACAAATTACTGCTTGACTACACATCTGACACGTAACCGATGTGCTCTCCAAACAACAACACTTGCATTTCAGAACATGTCTTTCACACATGTCTACAAAATCACCTTCACCTTCAAATACAGCTTCCTTGCGACTGACAGAGACGTAGGCAAAGTTTAAAGTTGCTATTTCCATTAAATCTCGTTAATCAGAAAAACGGTAATTTACACTTGCAGCGGAACAAAATTCCGTTCCGCCCAGCGTCTGGCTCGAACCCACGACCCTGGGATTAAGAGTCTGACGTTCTACCGACTGAGCTAGCCGGCTACCTCGGTGAATAACTGCCGGGTAGCACGTCACACAGTACTCGTTTGGGTTGGGTGGTCCCATACAGAATCTCTCCATGATGCCTAATGTTTTCCTAACGTCACACTCGTCACGTACTTCACTTTTATGTCATAATCATTTCTGAGAGGTAAAGAAATTGCATGACAACATGCAGAGCTAGTGGCGTCAAAATTAACGCACATACTTTATGTGACTCAAAAGCCGAACGAGTTACTTTCCGACGTTGTTTTAGATGTGCAAGTGATAGTCAAAACTCGCTGTGTCGGCACTCTGCCGACCATTTCGCTAGTTAACACCGGTCTTGTTGTGTGTGTTTCAAGCTCAAGAGCATCTCCAAGCAAAAAATGGTCAACAGCAACATTCAGACGGTTTCGTACTGCTCAATTGCTACATTAAAACGTTATGTTTCTTTTTCAGAACTGGAAAAACACAAGCGTGACAGCATTCGAACCTGTAATCTTCAGATCCGAAGTCCGACGCCTTATCCATTAGGCCACACGGTCACTGACGACCAACATTTACATGTATACGACTCATCTCGAAACGCTCACACCCCTGAGGATTTGTGTTTTCGTTCTACACAGCCGCTGCCCCTTGCTCTTTCCCACCCATTCGTTACATTCAACCTCTGACGAGACCGACCAAATATAGACTGTGAAACAAGACCACACACTTTGTGCATTCGGAATCGAAGGCAGGGCGTCCCTCGCCGCATTTGCTACGATTGCCATTTGATACTTCTGCAGAAGCGGCGGCGGCGGCGACGACGACGACGACGACGACGACGACGACGAATATCGCGAGAGGCTCTGAGATATGTGAGAAATACATCCATAAAATGTAATTCAGACTGCCTCGTCCCACCTTATGCTGTACCGCTTTGGCAAATGCTTTATCTGCGCCATTCGCCTTAATCGCATCTGAGAGTGATTCTTAAAAAAACGCCTGTCGCTAATTGTTCGTCATCACAGGTACTGTTTGCTATACGGCCACGACGCGCAACTGATTTCCAAAATTCATCTTTCTCCTGTGAGGATGGAACTTACGACCGCTGGTTTATTATACCAGTGCTCTACCACTGAGCTAAAGAGGCGCGGCCTAGCGGTACTCTTAGGTACTTCGTCCTTACGGTCGTCTGCATCATCAGACTTTAGCTGACAACACTTCATATTACCGGCTAATATTTGCAGCTATGGCGACAAATTACTGCTTGACTACACATCTGACACGTAACCGATGTGCTCTCCAAACAACAACACTTGCATTTCAGAACATGTCTTTCACACATGTCTACAAAATCACCTTCACCTTCAAATACAGCTTCCTTGCGACTGACAGAGACGTAGGCAAAGTTTAAAGTTGCTATTTCCATTAAATCTCGTTAATCAGAAAAACGGTAATTTACACTTGCAGCGGAACAAAATTCCGTTCCGCCCAGCGTCTGGCTCGAACCCACGACCCTGGGATTAAGAGTCTGACGTTCTACCGACTGAGCTAGCCGGCTACCTCGGTGAATACCTGCCGGGTAGCACGTCACACAGTACTCGTTTGGGTTGGGTGGTCCCATACAGAATCTCTCCATGATGCCTAATGTTTTCCTAACGTCACACTCGTCACGTACTTCACTTTTATGTCATAATCATTTCTGAGAGGTAAAGAAATTGCATGACAACATGCAGAGCTAGTGGCGTCAAAATTAACGCACATACTTTATGTGACTCAAAAGCCGAACGAGTTACTTTCCGACGTTGTTTTAGATGTGCAAGTGATAGTCAAAACTCGCTGTGTCGGCACTCTGCCGACCATTTCGCTAGTTAACACCGGTCTTGTTGTGTGTGTTTCAAGCTCAAGAGCATCTCCAAGCAAAAAATGGTCAACAGCAACATTCAGACGGTTTCGTAGTGCTCAATTGCTACATTAAAACGTTATGTTTCTTTTTCAGAACTGGAAAAACACAAGCGTGACAGCATTCGAACCTGTAATCTTCAGATCCGAAGTCCGACGCCTTATCCATTAGGCCACACGGTCACTGACGACCAACATTTACATGTATACGACTCATCTCGAAACGCTCACACCCCTGAGGATTTGTGTTTTCGTTCTACACAGCCGCTGCCCCTTGCTCTTTCCCACCCATTCGTTACATTCAACCTCTGACGAGACCGACCAAATATAGACTGTGAAACAAGACCACACACTTTGTGCATTCGGAATCGAAGGCAGGGCGTCCCTCGCCGCATTTGCTACGATTGCCATTTGCTACTTCTGCAGAAGCGGCGGCGGCGGCGACGACGACGACGACGACGACGACGAATATCGCGAGAGGCTCTGAGATATGTGAGAAATACATCTATAAAATGTAATTCAGACTGCCTCGTCCCACCTTATGCTGTACCGTTTTGGCAAATGCTTTATCTGCGCCATTCGCCTTAATCGCATCTGAGAGTGATTCTTAAAAAAACGCCTGTCGCTAATTGTTCGTCATCACAGGTACTGTTTGCTATACGGCCACGACGCGCAACTGATTTCCAAAATTCATCTTTCTCCTGTGAGGATGGAACTTACGACCGCTGGTTTATTAGACCAGTGCTCTACCACTGAGCTAAAGAGGCGCGGCCTAGCGGTACTCTTGGGTACTTCGTCCTTACGGTCGTCTGCATCATCAGACTTTAGCTGACAACACTTCATATTACCGGCTAATATTTGCAGCTATGGCGACAAATTACTGCTTGACTACACATCTGACACGTAACCGATGTGCTCTCCAAACAACAACACTTGCATTTCAGAACATGTCTTTCACACATGTCTACAAAATCACCTTCACCTTCAAATACAGCTTCCTTGCGACTGACAGAGACGTAGGCAAAGTTTAAAGTTGCTATTTCCATTAAATCTCGTTAATCAGAAAAACGGTAATTTACACTTGCAGCGGAACAAAATTCCGTTCCGCCCAGCGTCTGGCTCGAACCCACGACCCTGGGATTAAGAGTCTGACGTTCTACCGACTGAGCTAGCCGGCTACCTCGGTGAATAACTGCCGGGTAGCACGTCACACAGTACTCGTTTGGGTTGGGTGGTCCCATACAGAATCTCTCCATGATGCCTAATGTTTTCCTAACGTCACACTCGTCACGTACTTCACTTTTATGTCATAATCATTTCTGAGAGGTAAAGAAATTGCATGACAACATGCAGAGCTAGTGGCGTCAAAATTAACGCACATACTTTATGTGACTCAAAAGCCGAACGAGTTACTTTCCGACGTTGTTTTAGATGTGCAAGTGATAGTCAAAACTCGCTGTGTCGGCACTCTGCCGACCATTTCGCTAGTTAACACCGGTCTTGTTGTGTGTGTTTCAAGCTCAAGAGCATCTCCAAGCAAAAAATGGTCAACAGCAACATTCAGACGGTTTCGTACTGCTCAATTGCTACATTAAAACGTTATGTTTCTTTTTCAGAACTGGAAAAACACAAGCGTGACAGCATTCGAACCTGTAATCTTCAGATCCGAAGTCCGACGCCTTATCCATTAGGCCACACGGTCACTGACGACCAACATTTACATGTATACGACTCATCTCGAAACGCTCACACCCCTGAGGATTTGTGTTTTCGTTCTACACAGCCGCTGCCCCTTGCTCTTTCCCACCCATTCGTTACATTCAACCTCTGACGAGACCGACCAAATATAGACTGTGAAACAAGACCACACACTTTGTGCATTCGGAATCGAAGGCAGGGCGTCCCTCGCCGCATTTGCTACGATTGCCATTTGCTACTTCTGCAGAAGCGGCGGCGGCGGCGACGACGACGACGACGACGACGACGAATATCGCGAGAGGCTCTGAGATATGTGAGAAATACATCCATAAAATGTAATTCAGACTGCCTCGTCCCACCTTATGCTGTACCGCTTTGGCAAATGCTTTATCTGCGCCATTCGCCTTAATCGCATCTGAGAGTGATTCTTAAAAAAACGCCTGTCGCTAATTGTTCGTCATCACAGGTACTGTTTGCTATACGGCCACGACGCGCAACTGATTTCCAAAATTCATCTTTCTCCTGTGAGGATGGAACTTACGACCGCTGGTTTATTAGACCAGTGCTCTACCACTGAGCTAAAGAGGCGCGGCCTAGCGGTACTCTTAGGTACTTCGTCCTTACGGTCGTCTGCATCATCAGACTTTAGCTGACAACACTTCATATTACCGGCTAATATTTGCAGCTATGGCGACAAATTACTGCTTGACTACACATCTGACACGTAACCGATGTGCTCTCCAAACAACAACACTTGCATTTCAGAACATGTCTTTCACACATGTCTACAAAATCACCTTCACCTTCAAATACAGCTTCCTTGCGACTGACAGAGACGTAGGCAAAGTTTAAAGTTGCTATTTCCATTAAATCTCGTTAATCAGAAAAACGGTAATTTACACTTGCAGCGGAACAAAATTCCGTTCCGCCCAGCGTCTGGCTCGAACCCACGACCCTGGGATTAAGAGTCTGACGTTCTACCGACTGAGCTAGCCGGCTACCTCGGTGAATACCTGCCGGGTAGCACGTCACACAGTACTCGTTTGGGTTGGGTGGTCCCATACAGAATCTCTCCATGATGCCTAATGTTTTCCTAACGTCACACTCGTCACGTACTTCACTTTTATGTCATAATCATTTCTGAGAGGTAAAGAAATTGCATGACAACATGCAGAGCTAGTGGCGTCAAAATTAACGCACATACTTTATGTGACTCAAAAGCCGAACGAGTTACTTTCCGACGTTGTTTTAGATGTGCAAGTGATAGTCAAAACTCGCTGTGTCGGCACTCTGCCGACCATTTCGCTAGTTAACACCGGTCTTGTTGTGTGTGTTTCAAGCTCAAGAGCATCTCCAAGCAAAAAATGGTCAACAGCAACATTCAGACGGTTTCGTACTGCTCAATTGCTACATTAAAACGTTATGTTTCTTTTTCAGAACTGGAAAAACACAAGCGTGACAGCATTCGAACCTGTAATCTTCAGATCCGAAGTCCGACGCCTTATCCATTAGGCCACACGGTCACTGACGACCAACATTTACATGTATACGACTCATCTCGAAACGCTCACACCCCTGAGGATTTGTGTTTTCGTTCTACACAGCCGCTGCCCCTTGCTCTTTCCCACCCATTCGTTACATTCAACCTCTGACGAGACCGACCAAATATAGACTGTGAAACAAGACCACACACTTTGTGCATTCGGAATCGAAGGCAGGGCGTCCCTCGCCGCATTTGCTACGATTGCCATTTGCTACTTCTGCAGAAGCGGCGGCGGCGGCGACGACGACGACGACGACGACGACGACGAATATCGCGAGAGGCTCTGAGATATGTGAGAAATACATCTATAAAATGTAATTCAGACTGCCTCGTCCCACCTTATGCTGTACCGTTTTGGCAAATGCTTTATCTGCGCCATTCGCCTTAATCGCATCTGAGAGTGATTCTTAAAAAAACGCCTGTCGCTAATTGTTCGTCATCACAGGTACTGTTTGCTATACGGCCACGACGCGCAACTGATTTCCAAAATTCATCTTTCTCCTGTGAGGATGGAACTTACGACCGCTGGTTTATTAGACCAGTGCTCTACCACTGAGCTAAAGAGGCGCGGCCTAGCGGTACTCTTGGGTACTTCGTCCTTACGGTCGTCTGCATCATCAGACTTTACCTGACAACACTTCATATTACCGGCTAATATTTGCAGCTATGGCGACAAATTACTGCTTGACTACACATCTGACACGTAACCGATGTGCTCTCCAAACAACAACACTTGCATTTCAGAACATGTCTTTCACACATGTCTACAAAATCACCTTCACCTTCAAATACAGCTTCCTTGCGACTGACAGAGACGTAGGCAAAGTTTAAAGTTGCTATTTCCATTAAATCTCGTTAATCAGAAAAACGGTAATTTACACTTGCAGCGGAACAAAATTCCGTTCCGCCCAGCGTCTGGCTCGAACCCACGACCCTGGGATTAAGAGTCTGACGTTCTACCGACTGAGCTAGCCGGCTACCTCGGTGAATAACTGCCGGGTAGCACGTCACACAGTACTCGTTTGGGTTGGGTGGTCCCATACAGAATCTCTCCATGATGCCTAATGTTTTCCTAACGTCACACTCGTCACGTACTTCACTTTTATGTCATAATCATTTCTGAGAGGTAAAGAAATTGCATGACAACATGCAGAGCTAGTGGCGTCAAAATTAACGCACATACTTTATGTGACTCAAAAGCCGAACGAGTTACTTTCCGACGTTGTTTTAGATGTGCAAGTGATAGTCAAAACTCGCTGTGTCGGCACTCTGCCGACCATTTCGCTAGTTAACACCGGTCTTGTTGTGTGTGTTTCAAGCTCAAGAGCATCTCCAAGCAAAAAATGGTCAACAGCAACATTCAGACGGTTTCGTACTGCTCAATTGCTACATTAAAACGTTATGTTTCTTTTTCAGAACTGGAAAAACACAAGCGTGACAGCATTCGAACCTGTAATCTTCAGATCCGAAGTCCGACGCCTTATCCATTAGGCCACACGGTCACTGACGACCAACATTTACATGTATACGACTCATCTCGAAACGCTCACACCCCTGAGGATTTGTGTTTTCGTTCTACACAGCCGCTGCCCCTTGCTCTTTCCCACCCATTCGTTACATTCAACCTCTGACGAGACCGACCAAATATAGACTGTGAAACAAGACCACACACTTTGTGCATTCGGAATCGAAGGCAGGGCGTCCCTCGCCGCATTTGCTACGATTGCCATTTGCTACTTCTGCAGAAGCGGCGGCGGCGGCGACGACGACGACGACGACGACGACGAATATCGCGAGAGGCTCTGAGATATGTGAGAAATACATCTATAAAATGTAATTCAGACTGCCTCGTCCCACCTTATGCTGTACCGTTTTGGCAAATGCTTTATCTGCGCCATTCGCCTTAATCGCATCTGAGAGTGATTCTTAAAAAAACGCCTGTCGCTAATTGTTCGTCATCACAGGTACTGTTTGCTATACGGCCACGACGCGCAACTGATTTCCAAAATTCATCTTTCTCCTGTGAGGATGGAACTTACGACCGCTGGTTTATTAGACCAGTGCTCTACCACTGAGCTAAAGAGGCGCGGCCTAGCGGTACTCTTGGGTACTTCGTCCTTACGGTCGTCTGCATCATCAGACTTTAGCTGACAACACTTCATATTACCGGCTAATATTTGCAGCTATGGCGACAAATTACTGCTTGACTACACATCTGACACGTAACCGATGTGCTCTCCAAACAACAACACTTGCATTTCAGAACATGTCTTTCACACATGTCTACAAAATCACCTTCACCTTCAAATACAGCTTCCTTGCGACTGACAGAGACGTAGGCAAAGTTTAAAGTTGCTATTTCCATTAAATCTCGTTAATCAGAAAAACGGTAATTTACACTTGCAGCGGAACAAAATTCCGTTCCGCCCAGCGTCTGGCTCGAACCCACGACCCTGGGATTAAGAGTCTGACGTTCTACCGACTGAGCTAGCCGGCTACCTCGGTGAATACCTGCCGGGTAGCACGTCACACAGTACTCGTTTGGGTTGGGTGGTCCCATACAGAATCTCTCCATGATGCCTAATGTTTTCCTAACGTCACACTCGTCACGTACTTCACTTTTATGTCATAATCATTTCTGAGAGGTAAAGAAATTGCATGACAACATGCAGAGCTAGTGGCGTCAAAATTAACGCACATACTTTATGTGACTCAAAAGCCGAACGAGTTACTTTCCGACGTTGTTTTAGATGTGCAAGTGATAGTCAAAACTCGCTGTGTCGGCACTCTGCCGACCATTTCGCTAGTTAACACCGGTCTTGTTGTGTGTGTTTCAAGCTCAAGAGCATCTCCAAGCAAAAAATGGTCAACAGCAACATTCAGACGGTTTCGTACTGCTCAATTGCTACATTAAAACGTTATGTTTCTTTTTCAGAACTGGAAAAACACAAGCGTGACAGCATTCGAACCTGTAATCTTCAGATCCGAAGTCCGACGCCTTATCCATTAGGCCACACGGTCACTGACGACCAACATTTACATGTATACGACTCATCTCGAAACGCTCACACCCCTGAGGATTTGTGTTTTCGTTCTACACAGCCGCTGCCCCTTGCTCTTTCCCACCCATTCGTTACATTCAACCTCTGACGAGACCGACCAAATATAGACTGTGAAACAAGACCACACACTTTGTGCATTCGGAATCGAAGGCAGGGCGTCCCTCGCCGCATTTGCTACGATTGCCATTTGCTACTTCTGCAGAAGCGGCGGCGGCGGCGACGACGACGACGACGACGACGACGACGAATATCGCGAGAGGCTCTGAGATATGTGAGAAATACATCTATAAAATGTAATTCAGACTGCCTCGTCCCACCTTATGCTGTACCGTTTTGGCAAATGCTTTATCTGCGCCATTCGCCTTAATCGCATCTGAGAGTGATTCTTAAAAAAACGCCTGTCGCTAATTGTTCGTCATCACAGGTACTGTTTGCTATACGGCCACGACGCGCAACTGATTTCCAAAATTCATCTTTCTCCTGTGAGGATGGAACTTACGACCGCTGGTTTATTAGACCAGTGCTCTACCACTGAGCTAAAGAGGCGCGGCCTAGCGGTACTCTTGGGTACTTCGTCCTTACGGTCGTCTGCATCATCAGACTTTAGCTGACAACACTTCATATTACCGGCTAATATTTGCAGCTATGGCGACAAATTACTGCTTGACTACACATCTGACACGTAACCGATGTGCTCTCCAAACAACAACACTTGCATTTCAGAACATGTCTTTCACACATGTCTACAAAATCACCTTCACCTTCAAATACAGCTTCCTTGCGACTGACAGAGACGTAGGCAAAGTTTAAAGTTGCTATTTCCATTAAATCTCGTTAATCAGAAAAACGGTAATTTGCACTTGCAGCGGAACAAAATTCCGTTGCGCCCAGCGTCTGGCTCGAACCCACGACCCTGGGATTAAGAGTCTGACGCTCTACCGACTGAGCTAGCCGGCTACCTCGGTGAATACCTGCCGGGTAGCACGTCACACAGTACTCGTTTGGGTTGGGTGGTCCCATACAGAATCTCTCCATGATGCCTAATGTTTTCCTAACGTCACACTCGTCACGTACTTCACTTTTATGTCATAATCATTTCTGAGAGGTAAAGAAATTGCATGACAACATGCAGAGCTAGTGGCGTCAAAATTAACGCACATACTTTATGTGACTCAAAAGCCGAACGAGTTACTTTCCGACGTTGTTTTAGATGTGCAAGTGATAGTCAAAACTCGCTGTGTCGGCACTCTGCCGACCATTTCGCTAGTTAACACCGGTCTTGTTGTATGTGTTTCAAGCTCAAGAGCATCTCCAAGCAAAAAATGGTCAACAGCAACATTCAGACGGTTTCGTACTGCTCAATTGCTACATTAAAACGTTATGTTTCTTTTTCAGAACTGGAAAAACACAAGCGTGACAGCATTCGAACCTGTAATCTTCAGATCCGAAGTCCGACGCCTTATCCATTAGGCCACACGGTCACTGACGACCAACATTTACATGTATACGACTGATCTCGAAACGCTCACACCCCTGAGGATTTGTGTTTTCGTTCTACACAGCCGCTGCCCCTTGCTCTTTCCCACCCATTCGTTACATTCAACCTCTGACGAGACCGACCAAATATAGACTGTGAAACAAGACCACACACTTTGTGCATTCGGAATCGAAGGCAGGGCGTCCCTCGCCGCATTTGCTACGATTGCCATTTGCTACTTCTGCAGAAGCGGCGGCGGCGGCGACGACGACGACGACGACGACGACGACGAATATCGCGAGAGGCTCTGAGATATGTGAGAAATACATCTATAAAATGTAATTCAGACTGCCTCGTCCCACCTTATGCTGTACCGCTTTGGCAAATGCTTTATCTGCGCCATTCGCCTTAATCGCATCTGAGAGTGATTCTTAAAAAAACGCCTGTCGCTAATTGTTCGTCATCACAGGTACTGTTTGCTATACGGCCACGACGCGCAACTGATTTCCAAAATTCATCTTTCTCCTGTGAGGATGGAACTTACGACCGCTGGTTTATTAGACCAGTGCTCTACCACTGAGCTAAAGAGGCGCGGCCTAGCGGTACTCTTGGGTACTTCGTCCTTACGGTCGTCTGCATCATCAGACTTTAGCTGACAACACTTCATATTACCGGCTAATATTTGCAGCTATGGCGACAAATTACTGCTTGACTACACATCTGACACGTAACCGATGTGCTCTCCAAACAACAACACTTGCATTTCAGAACATGTCTTTCACACATGTCTACAAAATCACCTTCACCTTCAAATACAGCTTCCTTGCGACTGACAGAGACGTAGGCAAAGTTTAAAGTTGCTATTTCCATTAAATCTCGTTAATCAGAAAAACGGTAATTTGCACTTGCAGCGGAACAAAATTCCGTTGCGCCCAGCGTCTGGCTCGAACCCACGACCCTGGGATTAAGAGTCTGACGCTCTACCGACTGAGCTAGCCGGCTACCTCGGTGAATACCTGCCGGGTAGCACGTCACACAGTACTCGTTTGGGTTGGGTGGTCCCATACAGAATCTCTCCATGATGCCTAATGTTTTCCTAACGTCACACTCGTCACGTACTTCACTTTTATGTCATAATCATTTCTGAGAGGTAAAGAAATTGCATGACAACATGCAGAGCTAGTGGCGTCAAAATTAACGCACATACTTTATGTGACTCAAAAGCCGAACGAGTTACTTTCCGACGTTGTTTTAGATGTGCAAGTGATAGTCAAAACTCGCTGTGTCGGCACTCTGCCGACCATTTCGCTAGTTAACACCGGTCTTGTTGTGTGTGTTTCAAGCTCAAGAGCATCTCCAAGCAAAAAATGGTCAACAGCAACATTCAGACGGTTTCGTACTGCTCAATTGCTACATTAAAACGTTATGTTTCTTTTTCAGAACTGGAAAAACACAAGCGTGACAGCATTCGAACCTGTAATCTTCAGATCCGAAGTCCGACGCCTTATCCATTAGGCCACACGGTCACTGACGACCAACATTTACATGTATACGACTCATCTCGAAACGCTCACACCCCTGAGGATTTGTGTTTTCGTTCTACACAGCCGCTGCCCCTTGCTCTTTCCCACCCATTCGTTACATTCAACCTCTGACGAGACCGACCAAATATAGACTGTGAAACAAGACCACACACTTTGTGCATTCGGAATCGAAGGCAGGGCGTCCCTCGCCGCATTTGCTACGATTGCCATTTGCTACTTCTGCAGAAGCGGCGGCGGCGGCGACGACGACGACGACGACGACGACGAATATCGCGAGAGGCTCTGAGATATGTGAGAAATACATCTATAAAATGTAATTCAGACTGCCTCGTCCCACCTTATGCTGTACCGTTTTGGCAAATGCTTTATCTGCGCCATTCGCCTTAATCGCATCTGAGAGTGATTCTTAAAAAAACGCCTGTCGCTAATTGTTCGTCATCACAGGTACTGTTTGCTATACGGCCACGACGCGCAACTGATTTCCAAAATTCATCTTTCTCCTGTGAGGATGGAACTTACGACCGCTGGTTTATTAGACCAGTGCTCTACCACTGAGCTAAAGAGGCGCGGCCTAGCGGTACTCTTGGGTACTTCGTCCTTACGGTCGTCTGCATCATCAGACTTTAGCTGACAACACTTCATATTACCGGCTAATATTTGCAGCTATGGCGACAAATTACTGCTTGACTACACATCTGACACGTAACCGATGTGCTCTCCAAACAACAACACTTGCATTTCAGAACATGTCTTTCACACATGTCTACAAAATCACCTTCACCTTCAAATACAGCTTCCTTGCGACTGACAGAGACGTAGGCAAAGTTTAAAGTTGCTATTTCCATTAAATCTCGTTAATCAGAAAAACGGTAATTTGCACTTGCAGCGGAACAAAATTCCGTTGCGCCCAGCGTCTGGCTCGAACCCACGACCCTGGGATTAAGAGTCTGACGCTCTACCGACTGAGCTAGCCGGCTACCTCGGTGAATACCTGCCGGGTAGCACGTCACACAGTACTCGTTTGTGTTGGGTGGTCCCATACAGAATCTCTCCATGATGCCTAATGTTTTCCTAACGTCACACTCGTCACGTACTTCACTTTTATGTCATAATCATTTCTGAGAGGTAAAGAAATTGCATGACAACATGCAGAGCTAGTGGCGTCAAAATTAACGCACATACTTTATGTGACTCAAAAGCCGAACGAGTTACTTTCCGACGTTGTTTTAGATGTGCAAGTGATAGTCAAAACTCGCTGTGTCGGCACTCTGCCGACCATTTCGCTAGTTAACACCGGTCTTGTTGTATGTGTTTCAAGCTCAAGAGCATCTCCAAGCAAAAAATGGTCAACAGCAACATTCAGACGGTTTCGTACTGCTCAATTGCTACATTAAAACGTTATGTTTCTTTTTCAGAACTGGAAAAACACAAGCGTGACAGCATTCGAACCTGTAATCTTCAGATCCGAAGTCCGACGCCTTATCCATTAGGCCACACGGTCACTGACGACCAACATTTACATGTATACGACTGATCTCGAAACGCTCACACCCCTGAGGATTTGTGTTTTCGTTCTACACAGCCGCTGCCCCTTGCTCTTTCCCACCCATTCGTTACATTCAACCTCTGACGAGACCGACCAAATATAGACTGTGAAACAAGACCACACACTTTGTGCATTCGGAATCGAAGGCAGGGCGTCCCTCGCCGCATTTGCTACGATTGCCATTTGCTACTTCTGCAGAAGCGGCGGCGGCGGCGACGACGACGACGACGACGACGACGACGACGAATATCGCGAGAGGCTCTGAGATATGTGAGAAATACATCTATAAAATGTAATTCTGACTGCCTCGTCCCACCTTATGCTGTACCGTTTTGGCAAATGCTTTATCTGCGCCATTCGCCTTAATCGCATCTGAGAGTGATTCTTAAAAAAACGCCTGTCGCTAATTGTTCGTCATCACAGGTACTGTTTGCTATACGGCCACGACGCGCAACTGATTTCCAAAATTCATCTTTCTCCTGTGAGGATGGAACTTACGACCGCTGATTTATTAGACCAGTGCTCTACCACTGAGCTAAAGAGGCGCGGCCTAGCGGTACTCTTGGGTACTTCGTCCTTACGGTCGTCTGCATCATCAGACTTTAGCTGACAACACTTCATATTACCGGCTAATATTTGCAGCTATGGCGACAAATTACTGCTTGACTACACATCTGACACGTAACCGATGTGCTCTCCAAACAACAACACTTGCATTTCAGAACATGTCTTTCACACATGTCTACAAAATCACCTTCACCTTCAAATACAGCTTCCTTGCGACTGACAGAGACGTAGGCAAAGTTTAAAGTTGCTATTTCCATTAAATCTCGTTAATCAGAAAAACGGTAATTTGCACTTGCAGCGGAACAAAATTCCGTTGCGCCCAGCGTCTGGCTCGGACCCACGACCCTGGGATTAAGAGTCTGACGCTCTACCGACTGAGCTAGCCGGCTACCTCGGTGAATACCTGCCGGGTAGCACGTCACACAGTACTCGTTTGGGTTGGGTGGTCCCATACAGAATCTCTCCATGATGCCTAATGTTTTCCTAACGTCACACTCGTCACGTACTTCACTTTTATGTCATAATCATTTCTGAGAGGTAAAGAAATTGCATGACAACATGCAGAGCTAGTGGCGTCAAAATTAACGCACATACTTTATGTGACTCAAAAGCCGAACGAGTTACTTTCCGACGTTGTTTTAGATGTGCAAGTGATAGTCAAAACTCGCTGTGTCGGCACTCTGCCGACCATTTCGCTAGTTAACACCGGTCTTGTTGTGTGTGTTTCAAGCTCAAGAGCATCTCCAAGCAAAAAATGGTCAACAGCAACATTCAGACGGTTTCGTACTGCTCAATTGCTACATTAAAACGTTATGTTTCTTTTTCAGAACTGGAAAAACACAAGCGTGACAGCATTCGAACCTGTAATCTTCAGATCCGAAGTCCGACGCCTTATCCATTAGGCCACACGGTCACTGACGACCAACATTTACATGTATACGACTCATCTCGAAACGCTCACACCCCTGAGGATTTGTGTTTTCGTTCTACACAGCCGCTGCCCCTTGCTCTTTCCCACCCATTCGTTACATTCAACCTCTGACGAGACCGACCAAATATAGACTGTGAAACAAGACCACACACTTTGTGCATTCGGAATCGAAGGCAGGGCGTCCCTCGCCGCATTTGCTACGATTGCCATTTGCTACTTCTGCAGAAGCGGCGGCGTCGGCGACGACGACGACGACGACGAATATCGCGAGAGGCTCTGAGATATGTGAGAAATACATCTATAAAATGTAATTCAGACTGCCTCGTCCCACCGTATGCTGTACCGCTTTGGCAAATGCTTTATCTGCGCCATTCGCCTTAATCGCATCTGAGAGTGATTCTTAAAAAAACGCCTGTCGCTAATTGTTCGTCATCACAGGTACTGTTTGCTATACGGCCACGACGCGCAACTGATTTCCAAAATTCATCTTTCTCCTGTGAGGATGGAACTTACGACCGCTGGTTTATTAGACCAGTGCTCTACCACTGAGCTAAAGAGGCGCGGCCTAGCGGTACTCTTGGGTACTTCGTCCTTACGGTCGTCTGCATCATCAGACTTTAGCTGACAACACTTCATATTACCGGCTAATATTTGCAGCTATGGCGACAAATTACTGCTTGACTACACATCTGACACGTAACCGATGTGCTCTCCAAACAACAACACTTGCATTTCAGAACATGTCTTTCACACATGTCTACAAAATCACCTTCACCTTCAAATACAGCTTCCTTGCGACTGACAGAGACGTAGGCAAAGTTTAAAGTTGCTATTTCCATTAAATCTCGTTAATCAGAAAAACGGTAATTTACACTTGCAGCGGAACAAAATTCCGTTCCGCCCAGCGTCTGGCTCGAACCCACGACCCTGGGATTAAGAGTCTGACGCTCTACCGACTGAGCTAGCCGGCTACCTCGGTGAATACCTGCCGGGTAGCACGTCACACAGTACTCGTTTGGGTTGGGTGGTCCCATACAGAATCTCTCCATGATGCCTAATGTTCTCCTAACGTCACACTCGTCACGTACTTCACTTTTATGTCATAATCATTTCTGAGAGGTAAAGAAATTGCATGACAACATGCAGAGCTAGTGGCGTCAAAATTAACGCACATACTTTATGTGACTCAAAAGCCGAACGAGTTACTTTCCGACGTTGTTTTAGATGTGCAAGTGATAGTCAAAACTCGCTGTGTCGGCACTCTGCCGACCATTTCGCTAGTTAACACCGGTCTTGTTGTGTGTGTTTCAAGCTCAAGAGCATCTCCAAGCAAAAAATGGTCAACAGCAACATTCAGACGGTTTCGTACTGCTCAATTGCTACATTAAAACGTTATGTTTCTTTTTCAGAACTGGAAAAACACAAGCGTGACAGCATTCGAACCTGTAATCTTCAGATCCGAAGTCCGACGCCTTATCCATTAGGCCACACGGTCACTGACGACCAACATTTACATGTATACGACTCATCTCGAAACGCTCACACCCCTGAGGATTTGTGTTTTCGTTCTACACAGCCGCTGCCCCTTGCTCTTTCCCACCCATTCGTTACATTCAACCTCTGACGAGACCGACCAAATATAGACTGTGAAACAAGACCACACACTTTGTGCATTCGGAATCGAAGGCAGGGCGTCCCTCGCCGCATTTGCTACGATTGCCATTTGCTACTTCTGCAGAAGCGGCGGCGGCGGCGACGACGACGACGACGACGACGACGACGACGACGACGACGACGACGACGAATATCGCGAGAGGCTCTGAGATATGTGAGAAATACATCTATAAAATGTAATTCAGACTGCCTCGTCCCACCGTATGCTGTACCGCTTTGGCAAATGCTTTATCTGCGCCATTCGCCTTAATCGCATCTGAGAGTGATTCTTAAAAAAACGCCTGTCGCTAATTGTTCGTCATCACAGGTACTGTTTGCTATACGGCCACGACGCGCAACTGATTTCCAAAATTCATCTTTCTCCTGTGAGGATGGAACTTACGACCGCTGGTTTATTAGACCAGTGCTCTACCACTGAGCTAAAGAGGCGCGGCCTAGCGGTACTCTTGGGTACTTCGTCCTTACGGTCGTCTGCATCATCAGACTTTAGCTGACAACACTTCATATTACCGGCTAATATTTGCAGCTATGGCGACAAATTACTGCTTGACTACACATCTGACACGTAACCGATGTGCTCTCCAAACAACAACACTTGCATTTCAGAACATGTCTTTCACACATGTCTACAAAATCACCTTCACCTTCAAATACAGCTTCCTTGCGACTGACAGAGACGTAGGCAAAGTTTAAAGTTGCTATTTCCATTAAATCTCGTTAATCAGAAAAACGGTAATTTACACTTGCAGCGGAACAAAATTCCGTTCCGCCCAGCGTCTGGCTCGAACCCACGACCCTGGGATTAAGAGCCTGACGCTCTACCGACTGAGCTAGCCGGCTACCTCGGTGAATACCTGCCGGGTAGCACGTCACACAGTACTCGTTTGGGTTGGGTGGTCCCATACAGAATCTCTCCATGATGCCTAATGTTCTCCTAACGTCACACTCGTCACGTACTTCACTTTTATGTCATAATCATTTCTGAGAGGTAAAGAAATTGCATGACAACATGCAGAGCTAGTGGCGTCAAAATTAACGCACATACTTTATGTGACTCAAAAGCCGAACGAGTTACTTTCCGACGTTGTTTTAGATGTGCAAGTGATAGTCAAAACTCGCTGTGTCGGCACTCTGCCGACCATTTCGCTAGTTAACACCGGTCTTGTTGTGTGTGTTTCAAGCTCAAGAGCATCTCCAAGCAAAAAATGGTCAACAGCAACATTCAGACGGTTTCGTACTGCTCAATTGCTACATTAAAACGTTATGTTTCTTTTTCAGAACTGGAAAAACACAAGCGTGACAGCATTCGAACCTGTAATCTTCAGATCCGAAGTCCGACGCCTTATCCATTAGGCCACACGGTCACTGACGTCCAACATTTACATGTATACGACTCATCTCGAAACGCTCACACCCCTGAGGATTTGTGTTTTCGTTCTACACAGCCGCTGCCCCTTGCTCTTTCCCACCCATTCGTTACATTCAACCTCTGACGAGACCGACCAAATATAGACTGTGAAACAAGACCACACACTTTGTGCATTCGGAATCGAAGGCAGGGCGTCCCTCGCCGCATTTGCTACGATTGCCATTTGCTACTTCTGCAGAAGCGGCGGCGGCGGCGACGACGACGACGACGACGACGACGACGACGACGACGACGACGAATATCGCGAGAGGCTCTGAGATATGTGAGAAATACATCTATAAAATGTAATTCAGACTGCCTCGTCCCACCTTATGCTGTACCGCTTTGGCAAATGCTTTATCTGCGCCATTCGCCTTAATCGCATCTGAGAGTGATTCTTAAAAAAACGCCTGTCGCTAATTGTTCGTCATCACAGGTACTGTTTGCTATACGGCCACGACGCGCAACTGATTTCCAAAATTCATCTTTCTCCTGTGAGGATGGAACTTACGACCGCTGGTTTATTAGACCAGTGCTCTACCACTGAGCTAAAGAGGCGCGGCCTAGCGGTACTCTTGGGTACTTCGTCCTTACGGTCGTCTGCATCATCAGACTTTAGCTGACAACACTTCATATTACCGGCTAATATTTGCAGCTATGGCGACAAATTACTGCTTGACTACACATCTGACACGTAACCGATGTGCTCTCCAAACAACAACACTTGCATTTCAGAACATGTCTTTCACACATGTCTACAAAATCACCTTCACCTTCAAATACAGCTTCCTTGCGACTGACAGAGACGTAGGCAAAGTTTAAAGTTGCTATTTCCATTAAATCTCGTTAATCAGAAAAACGGTAATTTACACTTGCAGCGGAACAAAATTCCGTTCCGCCCAGCGTCTGGCTCGAACCCACGACCCTGGGATTAAGAGTCTGACGCTCTACCGACTGAGCTAGCCGGCTACCTCGGTGAATAACTGCCGGGTAGCACGTCACACAGTACTCGTTTGTGTTGGGTGGTCCCATACAGAATCTCTCCATGATGCCTAATGTTTTCCTAACGTCACACTCGTCACGTACTTCACTTTTATGTCATAATCATTTCTGAGAGGTAAAGAAATTGCATGACAACATGCAGAGCTAGTGGCGTCAAAATTAACGCACATACTTTATGTGACTCAAAAGCCGAACGAGTTACTTTCCGACGTTGTTTTAGATGTGCAAGTGATAGTCAAAACTCGCTGTGTCGGCACTCTGCCGACCATTTCGCTAGTTAACACCGGTCTTGTTGTGTGTGTTTCAAGCTCAAGAGCATCTCCAAGCAAAAAATGGTCAACAGCAACATTCAGACGGTTTCGTACTGCTCAATTGCTACATTAAAACGTTATGTTTCTTTTTCAGAACTGGAAAAACACAAGCGTGACAGCATTCGAACCTGTAATCTTCAGATCCGAAGTCCGATGCCTTATCCATTAGGCCACACGGTCACTGACGACCAACATTTACATGTATACGACTCATCTCGAAACGCTCACACCCCTGAGGATTTGTGTTTTCGTTCTACACAGCCGCTGCCCCTTGCTCTTTCCCACCCATTCGTTACATTCAACCTCTGACGAGACCGACCAAATATAGACTGTGAAACAAGACCACACACTTTGTGCATTCGGAATCGAAGGCAGGGCGTCCCTCGCCGCATTTGCTACGATTGCCATTTGCTACTTCTGCAGAAGCGGCGGCGGCGGCGACGACGACGACGACGACGACGACGACGACGACGACGACGACGAATATCGCGAGAGGCTCTGAGATATGTGAGAAATACATCTATAAATTGTAATTCAGACTGCCTCGTCCCACCTTATGCTGTACCGCTTTGGCAAATGCTTTATCTGCGCCATTCGCCTTAATCGCATCTGAGAGTGATTCTTAAAAAAACGCCTGTCGCTAATTGTTCGTCATCACAGGTACTGTTTGCTATACGGCCACGACGCGCAACTGATTTCCAAAATTCATCTTTCTTCTGTGAGGATGGAACTTACGACCGCTGGTTTATTAGACCAGTGCTCTACCACTGAGCTAAAGAGGCGCGGCCTAGCGGTACTCTTGGGTACTTCGTCCTTACGGTCGTCTGCATCATCAGACTTTAGCTGACAACACTTCATATTACCGGCTAATATTTGCAGCTATGGCGACAAATTACTGCTTGGCTACACATCTGACACGTAACCGATGTGCTCTCCAAACAACAACACTTGCATTTCAGAACATGTCTTTCACACATGTCTACAAAATCACCTTCACCTTCAAATACAGCTTCCTTGCGACTGACAGAGACGTAGGCAAAGTTTAAAGTTGCTATTTCCATTAAATCTCGTTAATCAGAAAAACGGTAATTTACACTTGCAGCGGAACAAAATTCCGTTCCGCCCAGCGTCTGGCTCGAACCCACGACCCTGGGATTAAGAGTCTGACGCTCTACCGACTGAGCTAGCCGGCTACCTCGGTGAATAACTGCCGGGTAGCACGTCACACAGTACTCGTTTGTGTTGGGTGGTCCCATACAGAATCTCTCCATGATGCCTAATGTTTTCCTAACGTCACACTCGTCACGTACTTCACTTTTATGTCATAATCATTTCTGAGAGGTAAAGAAATTGCATGACAACATGCAGAGCTAGTGGCGTCAAAATTAACGCACATACTTTATGTGACTCAAAAGCCGAACGAGTTACTTTCCGACGTTGTTTTAGATGTGCAAGTGATAGTCAAAACTCGCTGTGTCGGCACTCTGCCGACCATTTCGCTAGTTAACACCGGTCTTGTTGTGTGTGTTTCAAGCTCAAGAGCATCTCCAAGCAAAAAATGGTCAACAGCAACATTCAGACGGTTTCGTACTGCTCAATTGCTACATTAAAACGTTATGTTTCTTTTTCAGAACTGGAAAAACACAAGCGTGACAGCATTCGAACCTGTAATCTTCAGATCCGAAGTCCGACGCCCTATCCATTAGGCCACACGGTCACTGACGACCAAGATTTACATGTATACGACTCATCTCGAAACGCTCACACCCCTGAGGATTTGTGTTTTCGTTCTACACAGCCGCTGCCCCTTGCTCTTTCCCACCCATTCGTTACATTCAACCTCTGACGAGACCGACCAAATATAGACTGTGAAACAAGACCACACACTTTGTGCATTCGGAATCGAAGGCAGGGCGTCCCTCGCCGCATTTGCTACGATTTCCATTTGCTACTTCTGCAGAAGCGGCGGCGGCGGCGACGACGACGACGACGACGACGAATATCGCGAGAGGCTCTGAGATATGTGAGAAATACATCTATAAAATGTAATTCAGACTGCCTCGTCCCACCTTATGCTGTACCGCTTTGGCAAATGCTTTATCTGCGCCATTCGCCTTAATCGCATCTGAGAGTGATTCTTAAAAAAACGCCTGTCGCTAATTGTTCGTCATCACAGGTACTGTTTGCTATACGGCCACGACGCGCAACTGATTTCCAAAATTCATCTTTCTTCTGTGAGGATGGAACTTACGACCGCTGGTTTATTAGACCAGTGCTCTACCACTGAGCTAAAGAGGCGCGGCCTAGCGGTACTCTTGGGTACTTCGTCCTTACGGTCGTCTGCATCATCAGACTTTAGCTGACAACACTTCATATTACCGGCTAATATTTGCAGCTATGGCGACAAATTACTGCTTGGCTACACATCTGACACGTAACCGATGTGCTCTCCAAACAACAACACTTGCATTTCAGAACATGTCTTTCACACATGTCTACAAAATCACCTTCACCTTCAAATACAGCTTCCTTGCGACTGACAGAGACGTAGGCAAAGTTTAAAGTTGCTATTTCCATTAAATCTCGTTAATCAGAAAAACGGTAATTTACACTTGCAGCGGAACAAAATTCCGTTCCGCCCAGCGTCTGGCTCGAACCCACGACCCTGGGATTAAGAGTCTGACGCTCTACCGACTGAGCTAGCCGGCTACCTCGGTGAATAACTGCCGGGTAGCACGTCACACAGTACTCGTTTGTGTTGGGTGGTCCCATACAGAATCTCTCCATGATGCCTAATGTTTTCCTAACGTCACACTCGTCACGTACTTCACTTTTATGTCATAATCATTTCTGAGAGGTAAAGAAATTGCATGACAACATGCAGAGCTAGTGGCGTCAAAATTAACGCACATACTTTATGTGACTCAAAAGCCGAACGAGTTACTTTCCGACGTTGTTTTAGATGTGCAAGTGATAGTCAAAACTCGCTGTGTCGGCACTCTGCCGACCATTTCGCTAGTTAACACCGGTCTTGTTGTGTGTGTTTCAAGCTCAAGAGCATCTCCAAGCAAAAAATGGTCAACAGCAACATTCAGACGGTTTCGTACTGCTCAATTGCTACATTAAAACGTTATGTTTCTTTTTCAGAACTGGAAAAACACAAGCGTGAGAGCATTCGAACCTGTAATCTTCAGATCCGAAGTCCGATGCCTTATCCATTAGGCCACACGGTCACTGACGACCAACATTTACATGTATACGACTCATCTCGAAACGCTCACACCCCTGAGGATTTGTGTTTTCGTTCTACACAGCCGCTGCCCCTTGCTCTTTCCCACCCATTCGTTACATTCAACCTCTGACGAGACCGACCAAATATAGACTGTGAAACAAGACCACACACTTTGTGCATTCGGAATCGAAGGCAGGGCGTCCCTCGCCGCATTTGCTACGATTGCCATTTGCTACTTCTGCAGAAGCGGCGGCGGCGGCGACGACGACGACGACGACGAATATCGCGAGAGGCTCTGAGATATGTGAGAAATACATCTATAAAATGTAATTCAGACTGCCTCGTCCCACCTTATGCTGTACCGCTTTGGCAAATGCTTTATCTGCGCCATTCGCCTTAATCGCATCTGAGAGTGATTCTTAAAAAAACGCCTGTCGCTAATTGTTCGTCATCACAGGTACTGTTTGCTATACGGCCACGACGCGCAACTGATTTCCAAAATTCATCTTTCTTCTGTGAGGATGGAACTTACGACCGCTGGTTTATTAGACCAGTGCTCTACCACTGAGCTAAAGAGGCGCGGCCTAGCGGTACTCTTGGGTACTTCGTCCTTACGGTCGTCTGCATCATCAGACTTTAGCTGACAACACTTCATATTACCGGCTAATATTTGCAGCTATGGCGACAAATTACTGCTTGGCTACACATCTGACACGTAACCGATGTGCTCTCCAAACAACAACACTTGCATTTCAGAACATGTCTTTCACACATGTCTACAAAATCACCTTCACCTTCAAATACAGCTTCCTTGCGACTGACAGAGACGTAGGCAAAGTTTAAAGTTGCTATTTCCATTAAATCTCGTTAATCAGAAAAACGGTAATTTACACTTGCAGCGGAACAAAATTCCGTTCCGCCCAGCGTCTGGCTCGAACCCACGACCCTGGGATTAAGAGTCTGACGCTCTACCGACTGAGCTAGCCGGCTACCTCGGTGAATAACTGCCGGGTAGCACGTCACACAGTACTCGTTTGTGTTGGGTGGTCCCATACAGAATCTCTCCATGATGCCTAATGTTTTCCTAACGTCACACTCGTCACGTACTTCACTTTTATGTCATAATCATTTCTGAGAGGTAAAGAAATTGCATGACAACATGCAGAGCTAGTGGCGTCAAAATTAACGCACATACTTTATGTGACTCAAAAGCCGAACGAGTTACTTTCCGACGTTGTTTTAGATGTGCAAGTGATAGTCAAAACTCGCTGTGTCGGCACTCTGCCGACCATTTCGCTAGTTAACACCGGTCTTGTTGTGTGTGTTTCAAGCTCAAGAGCATCTCCAAGCAAAAAATGGTCAACAGCAACATTCAGACGGTTTCGTACTGCTCAATTGCTACATTAAAACGTTATGTTTCTTTTTCAGAACTGGAAAAACACAAGCGTGACAGCATTCGAACCTGTAATCTTCAGATCCGAAGTCCGATGCCTTATCCATTAGGCCACACGGTCACTGACGACCAACATTTACATGTATACGACTCATCTCGAAACGCTCACACCCCTGAGGATTTGTGTTTTCGTTCTACACAGCCGCTGCCCCTTGCTCTTTCCCACCCATTCGTTACATTCAACCTCTGACGAGACCGACCAAATATAGACTGTGAAACAAGACCACACACTTTGTGCATTCGGAATCGAAGGCAGGGCGTCCCTCGCCGCATTTGCTACGATTGCCATTTGCTACTTCTGCAGAAGCGGCGGCGGCGGCGACGACGACGACGACGACGACGACGACGACGACGACGACGACGACGAATATCGCGAGAGGCTCTGAGATATGTGAGAAATACATCTATAAAATGTAATTCAGACTGCCTCGTCCCACCTTATGCTGTACCGCTTTGGCAAATGCTTTATCTGCGCCATTCGCCTTAATCGCATCTGAGAGTGATTCTTAAAAAAACGCCTGTCGCTAATTGTTCGTCATCACAGGTACTGTTTGCTATACGGCCACGACGCGCAACTGATTTCCAAAATTCATCTTTCTCCTGTGAGGATGGAACTTACGACCGCTGGTTTATTAGACCAGTGCTCTACCACTGAGCTAAAGAGGCGCGGCCTAGCGGTACTCTTGGGTACTTCGTCCTTACGGTCGTCTGCATCATCAGACTTTAGCTGACAACACTTCATATTACCGGCTAATATTTGCAGCTATGGCGACAAATTACTGCTTGACTACACATCTGACACGTAACCGATGTGCTCTCCAAACAACAACACTTGCATTTCAGAACATGTCTTTCACACATGTCTACAAAATCACCTTCACCTTCAAATACAGCTTCCTTGCGACTGACAGAGACGTAGGCAAAGTTTAAAGTTGCTATTTCCATTAAATCTCGTTAATCAGAAAAACGGTAATTTACACTTGCAGCGGAACAAAATTCCGTTCCGCCCAGCGTCTGGCTCGAACCCACGACCCTGGGATTAAGAGTCTGACGCTCTACCGACTGAGCTAGCCGGCTACCTCGGTGAATACCTGCCGGGTAGCACGTCACACAGTACTCGTTTGGGTTGGGTGGTCCCATACAGAATCTCTCCATGATGCCTAATGTTCTCCTAACGTCACACTCGTCACGTACTTCACTTTTATGTCATAATCATTTCTGAGAGGTAAAGAAATTGCATGACAACATGCAGAGCTAGTGGCGTCAAAATTAACGCACATACTTTATGTGACTCAAAAGCCGAACGAGTTACTTTCCGACGTTGTTTTAGATGTGCAAGTGATAGTCAAAACTCGCTGTGTCGGCACTCTGCCGACCATTTCGCTAGTTAACACCGGTCTTGTTGTGTGTGTTTCAAGCTCAAGAGCATCTCCAAGCAAAAAATGGTCAACAGCAACATTCAGACGGTTTCGTACTGCTCAATTGCTACATTAAAACGTTATGTTTCTTTTTCAGAACTGGAAAAACACAAGCGTGACAGCATTCGAACCTGTAATCTTCAGATCCGAAGTCCGACGCCTTATCCATTAGGCCACACGGTCACTGACGTCCAACATTTACATGTATACGACTCATCTCGAAACGCTCACACCCCTGAGGATTTGTGTTTTCGTTCTACACAGCCGCTGCCCCTTGCTCTTTCCCACCCATTCGTTACATTCAACCTCTGACGAGACCGACCAAATATAGACTGTGAAACAAGACCACACACTTTGTGCATTCGGAATCGAAGGCAGGGCGTCCCTCGCCGCATTTGCTACGATTGCCATTTGCTACTTCTGCAGAAGCGGCGGCGGCGGCGACGACGACGACGACGACGACGACGACGACGACGACGACGAATATCGCGAGAGGCTCTGAGATATGTGAGAAATACATCTATAAAATGTAATTCAGACTGCCTCGTCCCACCTTATGCTGTACCGCTTTGGCAAATGCTTTATCTGCGCCATTCGCCTTAATCGCATCTGAGAGTGATTCTTAAAAAAACGCCTGTCGCTAATTGTTCGTCATCACAGGTACTGTTTGCTATACGGCCACGACGCGCAACTGATTTCCAAAATTCATCTTTCTCCTGTGAGGATGGAACTTACGACCGCTGGTTTATTAGACCAGTGCTCTACCACTGAGCTAAAGAGGCGCGGCCTAGCGGTACTCTTGGGTACTTCGTCCTTACGGTCGTCTGCATCATCAGACTTTAGCTGACAACACTTCATATTACCGGCTAATATTTGCAGCTATGGCGACAAATTACTGCTTGACTACACATCTGACACGTAACCGATGTGCTCTCCAAACAACAACACTTGCATTTCAGAACATGTCTTTCACACATGTCTACAAAATCACCTTCACCTTCAAATACAGCTTCCTTGCGACTGACAGAGACGTAGGCAAAGTTTAAAGTTGCTATTTCCATTAAATCTCGTTAATCAGAAAAACGGTAATTTACACTTGCAGCGGAACAAAATTCCGTTCCGCCCAGCGTCTGGCTCGAACCCACGACCCTGGGATTAAGAGTCTGACGCTCTACCGACTGAGCTAGCCGGCTACCTCGGTGAATAACTGCCGGGTAGCACGTCACACAGTACTCGTTTGTGTTGGGTGGTCCCATACAGAATCTCTCCATGATGCCTAATGTTTTCCTAACGTCACACTCGTCACGTACTTCACTTTTATGTCATAATCATTTCTGAGAGGTAAAGAAATTGCATGACAACATGCAGAGCTAGTGGCGTCAAAATTAACGCACATACTTTATGTGACTCAAAAGCCGAACGAGTTACTTTCCGACGTTGTTTTAGATGTGCAAGTGATAGTCAAAACTCGCTGTGTCGGCACTCTGCCGACCATTTCGCTAGTTAACACCGGTCTTGTTGTGTGTGTTTCAAGCTCAAGAGCATCTCCAAGCAAAAAATGGTCAACAGCAACATTCAGACGGTTTCGTACTGCTCAATTGCTACATTAAAACGTTATGTTTCTTTTTCAGAACTGGAAAAACACAAGCGTGACAGCATTCGAACCTGTAATCTTCAGATCCGAAGTCCGATGCCTTATCCATTAGGCCACACGGTCACTGACGACCAACATTTACATGTATACGACTCATCTCGAAACGCTCACACCCCTGAGGATTTGTGTTTTCGTTCTACACAGCCGCTGCCCCTTGCTCTTTCCCACCCATTCGTTACATTCAACCTCTGACGAGACCGACCAAATATAGACTGTGAAACAAGACCACACACTTTGTGCATTCGGAATCGAAGGCAGGGCGTCCCTCGCCGCATTTGCTACGATTGCCATTTGCTACTTCTGCAGAAGCGGCGGCGGCGGCGACGACGACGACGACGACGACGACGACGACGACGAATATCGCGAGAGGCTCTGAGATATGTGAGAAATACATCTATAAAATGTAATTCAGACTGCCTCGTCCCACCTTATGCTGTACCGCTTTGGCAAATGCTTTATCTGCGCCATTCGCCTTAATCGCATCTGAGAGTGATTCTTAAAAAAACGCCTGTCGCTAATTGTTCGTCATCACAGGTACTGTTTGCTATACGGCCACGACGCGCAACTGATTTCCAAAATTCATCTTTCTCCTGTGAGGATGGAACTTACGACCGCTGGTTTATTAGACCAGTGCTCTACCACTGAGCTAAAGAGGCGCGGCCTAGCGGTACTCTTGGGTACTTCGTCCTTACGGTCGTCTGCATCATCAGACTTTAGCTGACAACACTTCATATTACCGGCTAATATTTGCAGCTATGGCGACAAATTACTGCTTGACTACACATCTGACACGTAACCGATGTGCTCTCCAAACAACAACACTTGCATTTCAGAACATGTCTTTCACACATGTCTACAAAATCACCTTCACCTTCAAATACAGCTTCCTTGCGACTGACAGAGACGTAGGCAAAGTTTAAAGTTGCTATTTCCATTAAATCTCGTTAATCAGAAAAACGGTAATTTACACTTGCAGCGGAACAAAATTCCGTTCCGCCCAGCGTCTGGCTCGAACCCACGACCCTGGGATTAAGAGTCTGACGCTCTACCGACTGAGCTAGCCGGCTACCTCGGTGAATAACTGCCGGGTAGCACGTCACACAGTACTCGTTTGGGTTGGGTGGTCCCATACAGAATCTCTCCATGATGCCTAATGTTTTCCTAACGTCACACTCGTCACGTACTTCACTTTTATGTCATAATCATTTCTGAGAGGTAAAGAAATTGCATGACAACATGCAGAGCTAGTGGCGTCAAAATTAACGCACATACTTTATGTGACTCAAAAGCCGAACGAGTTACTTTCCGACGTTGTTTTAGATGTGCAAGTGATAGTCAAAACTCGCTGTGTCGGCACTCTGCCGACCATTTCGCTAGTTAACACCGGTCTTGTTGTGTGTGTTTCAAGCTCAAGAGCATCTCCAAGCAAAAAATGGTCAACAGCAACATTCAGACGGTTTCGTACTGCTCAATTGCTACATTAAAACGTTATGTTTCTTTTTCAGAACTGGAAAAACACAAGCGTGACAGCATTCGAACCTGTAATCTTCAGATCCGAAGTCCGACGCCTTATCCATTAGGCCACACGGTCACTGACGACCAACATTTACATGTATACGACTCATCTCGAAACGCTCACACCCCTGAGGATTTGTGTTTTCGTTCTACACAGCCGCTGCCCCTTGCTCTTTCCCACCCATTCGTTACATTCAACCTCTGACGAGACCGACCAAATATAGACTGTGAAACAAGACCACACACTTTGTGCATTCGGAATCGAAGGCAGGGCGTCCCTCGCCGCATTTGCTACGATTGCCATTTGCTACTTCTGCAGAAGCGGCGGCGGCGGCGACGACGACGACGACGACGACGACGACGACGAATATCGCGAGAGGCTCTGAGATATGTGAGAAATACATCTATAAAATGTAATTCAGACTGCCTCGTCCCACCTTATGCTGTACCGCTTTGGCAAATGCTTTATCTGCGCCATTCGCCTTAATCGCATCTGAGAGTGATTCTTAAAAAAACGCCTGTCGCTAATTGTTCGTCATCACAGGTACTGTTTGCTATACGGCCACGACGCGCAACTGATTTCCAAAATTCATCTTTCTCCTGTGAGGATGGAACTTACGACCGCTGGTTTATTAGACCAGTGCTCTACCACTGAGCTAAAGAGGCGCGGCCTAGCGGTACTCTTGGGTACTTCGTCCTTACGGTCGTCTGCATCATCAGACTTTAGCTGACAACACTTCATATTACCGGCTAATATTTGCAGCTATGGCGACAAATTACTGCTTGACTACACATCTGACACGTAACCGATGTGCTCTCCAAACAACAACACTTGCATTTCAGAACATGTCTTTCACACATGTCTACAAAATCACCTTCACCTTCAAATACAGCTTCCTTGCGACTGACAGAGACGTAGGCAAAGTTTAAAGTTGCTATTTCCATTAAATCTCGTTAATCAGAAAAACGGTAATTTACACTTGCAGCGGAACAAAATTCCGTTCCGCCCAGCGTCTGGCTCGAACCCACGACCCTGGGATTAAGAGTCTGACGCTCTACCGACTGAGCTAGCCGGCTACCTCGGTGAATAACTGCCGGGTAGCACGTCACACAGTACTCGTTTGGGTTGGGTGGTCCCATACAGAATCTCTCCATGATGCCTAATGTTTTCCTAACGTCACACTCGTCACGTACTTCACTTTTATGTCATAATCATTTCTGAGAGGTAAAGAAATTGCATGACAACATGCAGAGCTAGTGGCGTCAAAATTAACGCACATACTTTATGTGACTCAAAAGCCGAACGAGTTACTTTCCGACGTTGTTTTAGATGTGCAAGTGATAGTCAAAACTCGCTGTGTCGGCACTCTGCCGACCATTTCGCTAGTTAACACCGGTCTTGTTGTGTGTGTTTCAAGCTCAAGAGCATCTCCAAGCAAAAAATGGTCAACAGCAACATTCAGACGGTTTCGTACTGCTCAATTGCTACATTAAAACGTTATGTTTCTTTTTCAGAACTGGAAAAACACAAGCGTGACAGCATTCGAACCTGTAATCTTCAGATCCGAAGTCCGACGCCTTATCCATTAGGCCACACGGTCACTGACGACCAACATTTACATGTATACGACTCATCTCGAAACGCTCACACCCCTGAGGATTTGTGTTTTCGTTCTACACAGCCGCTGCCCCTTGCTCTTTCCCACCCATTCGTTACATTCAACCTCTGACGAGACCGACCAAATATAGACTGTGAAACAAGACCACACACTTTGTGCATTCGGAATCGAAGGCAGGGCGTCCCTCGCCGCATTTGCTACGATTGCCATTTGCTACTTCTGCAGAAGCGGCGGCGGCGGCGACGACGACGACGACGACGACGACGACGACGACGACGACGACGACGAATATCGCGAGAGGCTCTGAGATATGTGAGAAATACATCTATAAATTGTAATTCAGACTGCCTCGTCCCACCTTATGCTGTACCGCTTTGGCAAATGCTTTATCTGCGCCATTCGCCTTAATCGCATCTGAGAGTGATTCTTAAAAAAACGCCTGTCGCTAATTGTTCGTCATCACAGGTACTGTTTGCTATACGGCCACGACGCGCAACTGATTTCCAAAATTCATCTTTCTTCTGTGAAGATGGAACTTACGACCGCTGGTTTATTAGACCAGTGCTCTACCACTGAGCTAAAGAGGCGCGGCCTAGCGGTACTCTTGGGTACTTCGTCCTTACGGTCGTCTGCATCATCAGACTTTAGCTGACAACACTTCATATTACCGGCTAATATTTGCAGCTATGGCGACAAATTACTGCTTGGCTACACATCTGACACGTAACCGATGTGCTCTCCAAACAACAACACTTGCATTTCAGAACATGTCTTTCACACATGTCTACAAAATCACCTTCACCTTCAAATACAGCTTCCTTGCGACTGACAGAGACGTAGGCAAAGTTTAAAGTTGCTATTTCCATTAAATCTCGTTAATCAGAAAAACGGTAATTTACACTTGCAGCGGAACAAAATTCCGTTCCGCCCAGCGTCTGGCTCGAACCCACGACCCTGGGATTAAGAGTCTGACGCTCTACCGACTGAGCTAGCCGGCTACCTCGGTGAATAACTGCCGGGTAGCACGTCACACAGTACTCGTTTGTGTTGGGTGGTCCCATACAGAATCTCTCCATGATGCCTAATGTTTTCCTAACGTCACACTCGTCACGTACTTCACTTTTATGTCATAATCATTTCTGAGAGGTAAAGAAATTGCATGACAACATGCAGAGCTAGTGGCGTCAAAATTAACGCACATACTTTATGTGACTCAAAAGCCGAACGAGTTACTTTCCGACGTTGTTTTAGATGTGCAAGTGATAGTCAAAACTCGCTGTGTCGGCACTCTGCCGACCATTTCGCTAGTTAACACCGGTCTTGTTGTGTGTGTTTCAAGCTCAAGAGCATCTCCAAGCAAAAAATGGTCAACAGCAACATTCAGACGGTTTCGTACTGCTCAATTGCTACATTAAAACGTTATGTTTCTTTTTCAGAACTGGAAAAACACAAGCGTGACAGCATTCGAACCTGTAATCTTCAGATCCGAAGTCCGACGCCTTATCCATTAGGCCACACGGTCACTGACGACCAACATTTACATGTATACGACTCATCTCGAAACGCTCACACCCCTGAGGATTTGTGTTTTCGTTCTACACAGCCGCTGCCCCTTGCTCTTTCCCACCCATTCGTTACATTCAACCTCTGACGAGACCGACCAAATATAGACTGTGAAACAAGACCACACACTTTGTGCATTCGGAATCGAAGGCAGGGCGTCCCTCGCCGCATTTGCTACGATTGCCATTTGCTACTTCTGCAGAAGCGGCGGCGGCGGCGACGACGACGACGACGACGACGACGACGACGAATATCGCGAGAGGCTCTGAGATATGTGAGAAATACATCTATAAAATGTAATTCAGACTGCCTCGTCCCACCTTATGCTGTACCGCTTTGGCAAATGCTTTATCTGCGCCATTCGCCTTAATCGCATCTGAGAGTGATTCTTAAAAAAACGCCTGTCGCTAATTGTTCGTCATCACAGGTACTGTTTGCTATACGGCCACGACGCGCAACTGATTTCCAAAATTCATCTTTCTCCTGTGAGGATGGAACTTACGACCGCTGGTTTATTAGACCAGTGCTCTACCACTGAGCTAAAGAGGCGCGGCCTAGCGGTACTCTTGGGTACTTCGTCCTTACGGTCGTCTGCATCATCAGACTTTAGCTGACAACACTTCATATTACCGGCTAATATTTGCAGCTATGGCGACAAATTACTGCTTGACTACACATCTGACACGTAACCGATGTGCTCTCCAAACAACAACACTTGCATTTCAGAACATGTCTTTCACACATGTCTACAAAATCACCTTCACCTTCAAATACAGCTTCCTTGCGACTGACAGAGACGTAGGCAAAGTTTAAAGTTGCTATTTCCATTAAATCTCGTTAATCAGAAAAACGGTAATTTACACTTGCAGCGGAACAAAATTCCGTTCCGCCCAGCGTCTGGCTCGAACCCACGACCCTGGGATTAAGAGTCTGACGCTCTACCGACTGAGCTAGCCGGCTACCTCGGTGAATAACTGCCGGGTAGCACGTCACACAGTACTCGTTTGGGTTGGGTGGTCCCATACAGAATCTCTCCATGATGCCTAATGTTTTCCTAACGTCACACTCGTCACGTACTTCACTTTTATGTCATAATCATTTCTGAGAGGTAAAGAAATTGCATGACAACATGCAGAGCTAGTGGCGTCAAAATTAACGCACATACTTTATGTGACTCAAAAGCCGAACGAGTTACTTTCCGACGTTGTTTTAGATGTGCAAGTGATAGTCAAAACTCGCTGTGTCGGCACTCTGCCGACCATTTCGCTAGTTAACACCGGTCTTGTTGTGTGTGTTTCAAGCTCAAGAGCATCTCCAAGCAAAAAATGGTCAACAGCAACATTCAGACGGTTTCGTACTGCTCAATTGCTACATTAAAACGTTATGTTTCTTTTTCAGAACTGGAAAAACACAAGCGTGACAGCATTCGAACCTGTAATCTTCAGATCCGAAGTCCGACGCCTTATCCATTAGGCCACACGGTCACTGACGACCAACATTTACATGTATACGACTCATCTCGAAACGCTCACACCCCTGAGGATTTGTGTTTTCGTTCTACACAGCCGCTGCCCCTTGCTCTTTCCCACCCATTCGTTACATTCAACCTCTGACGAGACCGACCAAATATAGACTGTGAAACAAGACCACACACTTTGTGCATTCGGAATCGAAGGCAGGGCGTCCCTCGCCGCATTTGCTACGATTGCCATTTGCTACTTCTGCAGAAGCGGCGGCGGCGGCGACGACGACGACGACGACGACGACGACGACGACGACGACGACGACGAATATCGCGAGAGGCTCTGAGATATGTGAGAAATACATCTATAAATTGTAATTCAGACTGCCTCGTCCCACCTTATGCTGTACCGCTTTGGCAAATGCTTTATCTGCGCCATTCGCCTTAATCGCATCTGAGAGTGATTCTTAAAAAAACGCCTGTCGCTAATTGTTCGTCATCACAGGTACTGTTTGCTATACGGCCACGACGCGCAACTGATTTCCAAAATTCATCTTTCTTCTGTGAAGATGGAACTTACGACCGCTGGTTTATTAGACCAGTGCTCTACCACTGAGCTAAAGAGGCGCGGCCTAGCGGTACTCTTGGGTACTTCGTCCTTACGGTCGTCTGCATCATCAGACTTTAGCTGACAACACTTCATATTACCGGCTAATATTTGCAGCTATGGCGACAAATTACTGCTTGGCTACACATCTGACACGTAACCGATGTGCTCTCCAAACAACAACACTTGCATTTCAGAACATGTCTTTCACACATGTCTACAAAATCACCTTCACCTTCAAATACAGCTTCCTTGCGACTGACAGAGACGTAGGCAAAGTTTAAAGTTGCTATTTCCATTAAATCTCGTTAATCAGAAAAACGGTAATTTACACTTGCAGCGGAACAAAATTCCGTTCCGCCCAGCGTCTGGCTCGAACCCACGACCCTGGGATTAAGAGTCTGACGCTCTACCGACTGAGCTAGCCGGCTACCTCGGTGAATAACTGCCGGGTAGCACGTCACACAGTACTCGTTTGTGTTGGGTGGTCCCATACAGAATCTCTCCATGATGCCTAATGTTTTCCTAACGTCACACTCGTCACGTACTTCACTTTTATGTCATAATCATTTCTGAGAGGTAAAGAAATTGCATGACAACATGCAGAGCTAGTGGCGTCAAAATTAACGCACATACTTTATGTGACTCAAAAGCCGAACGAGTTACTTTCCGACGTTGTTTTAGATGTGCAAGTGATAGTCAAAACTCGCTGTGTCGGCACTCTGCCGACCATTTCGCTAGTTAACACCGGTCTTGTTGTGTGTGTTTCAAGCTCAAGAGCATCTCCAAGCAAAAAATGGTCAACAGCAACATTCAGACGGTTTCGTACTGCTCAATTGCTACATTAAAACGTTATGTTTCTTTTTCAGAACTGGAAAAACACAAGCGTGACAGCATTCGAACCTGTAATCTTCAGATCCGAAGTCCGATGCCTTATCCATTAGGCCACACGGTCACTGACGACCAACATTTACATGTATACGACTCATCTCGAAACGCTCACACCCCTGAGGATTTGTGTTTTCGTTCTACACAGCCGCTGCCCCTTGCTCTTTCCCACCCATTCGTTACATTCAACCTCTGACGAGACCGACCAAATATAGACTGTGAAACAAGACCACACACTTTGTGCATTCGGAATCGAAGGCAGGGCGTCCCTCGCCGCATTTGCTACGATTGCCATTTGCTACTTCTGCAGAAGCGGCGGCGGCGGCGACGACGACGACGACGACGACGACGACGACGACGACGAATATCGCGAGAGGCTCTGAGATATGTGAGAAATACATCTATAAAATGTAATTCAGACTGCCTCGTCCCACCTTATGCTGTACCGCTTTGGCAAATGCTTTATCTGCGCCATTCGCCTTAATCGCATCTGAGAGTGATTCTTAAAAAAACGCCTGTCGCTAATTGTTCGTCATCACAGGTACTGTTTGCTATACGGCCACGACGCGCAACTGATTTCCAAAATTCATCTTTCTCCTGTGAGGATGGAACTTACGACCGCTGGTTTATTAGACCAGTGCTCTACCACTGAGCTAAAGAGGCGCGGCCTAGCGGTACTCTTGGGTACTTCGTCCTTACGGTCGTCTGCATCATCAGACTTTAGCTGACAACACTTCATATTACCGGCTAATATTTGCAGCTATGGCGACAAATTACTGCTTGACTACACATCTGACACGTAACCGATGTGCTCTCCAAACAACAACACTTGCATTTCAGAACATGTCTTTCACACATGTCTACAAAATCACCTTCACCTTCAAATACAGCTTCCTTGCGACTGACAGAGACGTAGCAAAGTTTAAAGTTGCTATTTCCATTAAATCTCGTTAATCAGAAAAACGGTAATTTACACTTGCAGCGGAACAAAATTCCGTTCCGCCCAGCGTCTGGCTCGAACCCACGACCCTGGGATTAAGAGTCTGACGCTCTACCGACTGAGCTAGCCGGCTACCTCGGTGAATAACTGCCGGGTAGCACGTCACACAGTACTCGTTTGGGTTGGGTGGTCCAACACGCGATCTAGTGTATGATGCCTAATGTTTTCCTAACGTCACACTCGTCACGTACTTCACTTTTATGTCATAATCATTTCTGAGAGGTAAAGAAATTGCATGACAACATGCAGAGCTAGTGGCGTCAAAATTAACGCACATACTTTATGTGACTCAAAAGCCGAACGAGTTACTTTCCGACGTTGTTTTAGATGTGCAAGTGATAGTCAAAACTCGCTGTGTCGGCACTCTGCCGACCATTTCGCTAGTTAACACCGGTCTTGTTGTGTGTGTTTCAAGCTCAAGAGCATCTCCAAGCAAAAAATGGTCAACAGCAACATTCAGACGGTTTCGTACTGCTCAATTGCTACATTAAAACGTTATGTTTCTTTTTCAGAACTGGAAAAACACAAGCGTGACAGCATTCGAACCTGTAATCTTCAGATCCGAAGTCCGACGCCTTATCCATTAGGCCACACGGTCACTGACGACCAACATTTACATGTATACGACTCATCTCGAAACGCTCACACCCCTGAGGATTTGTGTTTTCGTTCTACACAGCCGCTGCCCCTTGCTCTTTCCCACCCATTCGTTACATTCAACCTCTGACGAGACCGACCAAATATAGACTGTGAAACAAGACCACACACTTTGTGCATTCGGAATCGAAGGCAGGGCGTCCCTCGCCGCATTTGCTACGATTGCCATTTGCTACTTCTGCAGAAGCGGCGGCGGCGGCGACGACGACGACGACGACGACGACGACGACGAATATCGCGAGAGGCTCTGAGATATGTGAGAAATACATCTATAAAATGTAATTCAGACTGCCTCGTCCCACCTTATGCTGTACCGCTTTGGCAAATGCTTTATCTGCGCCATTCGCCTTAATCGCATCTGAGAGTGATTCTTAAAAAAACGCCTGTCGCTAATTGTTCGTCATCACAGGTACTGTTTGCTATACGGCCACGACGCGCAACTGATTTCCAAAATTCATCTTTCTCCTGTGAGGATGGAACTTACGACCGCTGGTTTATTAGACCAGTGCTCTACCACTGAGCTAAAGAGGCGCGGCCTAGCGGTACTCTTGGGTACTTCGTCCTTACGGTCGTCTGCATCATCAGACTTTAGCTGACAACACTTCATATTACCGGCTAATATTTGCAGCTATGGCGACAAATTACTGCTTGACTACACATCTGACACGTAACCGATGTGCTCTCCAAACAACAACACTTGCATTTCAGAACATGTCTTTCACACATGTCTACAAAATCACCTTCACCTTCAAATACAGCTTCCTTGCGACTGACAGAGACGTAGGCAAAGTTTAAAGTTGCTATTTCCATTAAATCTCGTTAATCAGAAAAACGGTAATTTACACTTGCAGCGGAACAAAATTCCGTTCCGCCCAGCGAACACGCGATCTAGTGT